>NW_026623322.1:131714-152891 GCF_030028575.1 Malurus melanocephalus | reverse complement strand
CCCCCCCCCCCCCCATCTTTGGCATGATCTGAAATCAGTATTGATAGTCTTGAGCATCCTTTCTGTCTCAAGTAAATTAATTAGTCTGCAACTGAAGTCAGTGTATGAACCAATAGATTCTGTTTGAATTACATCTGGAGTTTTTAAAGAGGAATTGAATTTCTGGAAGTGTAATTTTTGAAATTATTTCTTCACTAACTTAGTGCATATTTTATGGTATTCTATATGGGAAGGAAAGTGGCAAGTAAGAAAGTTAAACAAGCTTCAGCTTTGGTTGGTATGCTTTTTTTCTGTTTTGTTTTCCTTGGACTTAGCCATCCATAGCTTATCTAGAGCAGTTGTCTATTAGCTAAGCAATATTTTTTCATCATCTGCTTGTTATTGGGAAACATAGAGCTTTGGCTTTTTTTCTTACTTGTTGGTTTGGGGGTTTATCGCTTTAGGACTTTGGTAATTTTGATTCCTCTTTTTCTGCAAAGATGCGAGTGGCTTGCCTGGTTGGTCATCTGTTATTTAGACATGTCCCTCCATTATTAGTTAGATTCAGTAGGAAGTGGGGAAAACCACAGTGAGCAGAAGTAGGAGGCAGAAGAAAGGCACTTGCCTAAAGAAATSGGGCACTGGGGTGGAAATTGTTTTCCCAGAGCAGAACCTTAACAGTGGTAGCAGTAGGTGCCAAGACATGCCTGGTGCTAAAAAGTGACAAAGTCTGTATAATTTCTGAAATGTATTTAAATGTTTCATTAACACTTTTTGCTTCTCTTGCACATCTGTCAAAAGAACTCTTTGTTTCTTGGACTGTGCCATAGGGTTTGTCAAGGTGATACTGTCTAACATTGTTTCATTTGCATTTTGTATCATGTACTAAAATTTCAGTTGAATTGGCTTTGAACATTGATAGTCTCACTGTCCTGCAGCTAGTTTGGGGGGGTTTTCTTTGCTGAATTTCACTTAGTATAACTTCCTTTTCTTTCATTTTAGCTCCATGTGCTGTTAGGAACCTCCAGGACCTAGCTCGAATATATATCAGACGCACTCTTAGAAACTTCATAAACGAGGAGATGAAAGCCAAGGGTATTGCGCAGAAGGCTCCTCCGAAACGCAAACGCAGGAGATGCCGTAGACGCAGGATTAATACCTACGTATTTGTTGGTAATCAGCTCATTCCTCAGCCTCTAGATAGTGAAGAAGATGAAAGAATGGAAGATGATAACAAAGAGGAGGAGGATAAAGATCACAGTGAGGCCTTGAAGCCAGAAGAGCCTCCTCGAAATCTGCTGAGAGAGAAAATTATGAGTCTACCATTACCTGAATCTTTAAAAGCATACTTGACCTATTACAGAGAAAAATAACTTGTTTAAAGTAGAAATAATGCCTACTGATAGTTCCTTTATTCTTGAAAATGTAGCATTTATTGAAAAGTAGGTGGACAAATTATTATTAGTCTTTCATCAAGACTGAAGTACAGCGATAAATGGTAACTTGTCTCTATCTTGTCTTTGCTTTGACAAGGAAGACTTGCATTCGACAGTAGAACCCCTTTTTAAAAATCTATTTTTCTTTAAATTTTGAAAATGCTGTTTTAACTCTGATAGAAATATATATTCCATTATGCAGCACTAATCAATATTTTGCATGGTAAGTCTTTTTTGATCCCTAACAGATTTGTATTGATAAAAGGATGAGTGAAATTTTATATATACTAAATAATTGGTTAAACATGTGCATCTGACTTGATGAACAGTTTGTCTGTATTTATTATTATTAGGGAAACATTTTAAACATGCAGACACTTACCCTCTAATGTCCAAATCAGACCCTTTTAAAGTTTATTTTACTATGGCTTTGTTGCAATCATTATTACTATGTTGGTATAGATGTACTCCAACAACAAGTGCAATAAATGTATACAGACACTGAATGAGCTGGCTTTAGTGAAATATGAAAATACAAGTTCTGAAATGTCAGATGACCCTGCTACTTTTGCATTTATCTTTGCCAAAAGATCTTGAGACAACTTAACAGCTTCTCTCAGAGCCTTAAAGAAACACCATAACGAATAAGAAGCAAAGCAATGCTTACTTCAGCTCTGCTTATACTTAACTCCATTTTACTGTCAGTATTTCTAACTAGAGGCAATTCCTCATTTGTGGGAAGTATAGGACAGTACATTTTGTTTATTTCTAAAGCTCACAGCATTGAGTCAAAAAGTTTGGTAATGCAAGATTGTAATTTAGATTTCAGTCATCTATATTTACTGCTTTTAAGTAGAGGTAGAATTTCAACAAAGTTTAGTTTGTATTGCTTATTGGGATAGCTATAATAGTAGAAGTTAGAATTTGYTCAGCAAATGCACTTTAGTAAGTGAATTTTATACTTAACATGCATCTCCAAGAAGGTAGATTTGTGCCAGCCTATATTTTGTTTCTGAGCATGGCTCTTAGCACAAAAATATTTTAAAAATCATATGCATCTTTTGGAAACCTAAGAGTAGCAGTGCAACTGTGGGGACCCACAATAGTGCTGATTTAAATCCTTCAATGATTTTTCCTCTTCTAGTTGTGAAGTTACTTGCAGTTCTCATTTTTAACTTTGCTTTTACCATCTTAATTTCTTCATTCTGTTGTAATGTAACCATGAGGGTAAAAAGTTTATTGAGAACTTGGCATGATATGTATTAAAACCTACAGTCATTGGGAACATACGCCTGTTAGACCCAATGAACAACATTCATATTGAAATATACCCCAACATTCATTATGAAATATACATTTCATAATATTGGTGACACTTCTTTTTATGTAAAACAATGAACAAAGTAATCACATATTTCTAAACCAGTAAATGTTCTTAYTCCAAATATTTAAAACCAACCAGTATTCATATGGTCTAGCAGTCCAATATGTACTGCCACCTACATTAGCATTTTGTTGCATCTGAGAAGGAAGATCAGACACAATCCCATGACGCTGACTCTTCATGGTGCATTTCATGCTGTAGTCCCTGTTTTTAAGGTACATCATAGTAATGTTTAAATGGAACTTCATGAAGGCCTGTTGTACCAGCATGTGGAGTTACTTTCCGCAATATATTTACCGTATAAGTAAACAAAAGTATTTGAAATAAATATTCTGACTTTATTTTAAAAGCAGGAAAACTTTATAAGAAACAGTTTTCCAAAATAATGATACTAATAAAATTATTGTGATGCTTCAGCTAAAAGAATGGAACATAATCTTGTTTTAAATGGGTTATTTTAGATGGAGGTTAAATAATCTGAAGTTTGAGATGTTTGTCTCTTCTTTTCTTGGCATCTACATCCATAAGCTCAAGATGAGATTACTAAGTATTACTTAAGTACTTCAAGGACTTTATCTAGAGGATGCTTTTTGAAATAAATTTCTGCATTCTTTCACACCTGTATACTTGGAAAAATGGACAGTGGATGACTTGTCATGAATCTTTAGTATGTAAGTTTTTTTTKGAGTCACTGAAAGAGAATGTTTCCTCTGTGTTTTATATGTGGATTTATTTTACACTCTTGAATTTATATTTACATAAATAAAAAGGTAGAAACGCAAAATTAATTAAAATTTAATTTTTGCCATCTCACTTGATGATGGGGACATTGTTGCAATAAAATGKTTTTTTGTGGTTTCTGCTTGCTTGAATCTCTGTGTTTCTGTGGAAGTATTTTCAATTATCTGGAAATTCAGGTACCCATGGTTTCATAATTAGGTCAGTAATCTCATAATAAAGGCTATTCTTGAATTTCAGAAGTATATATTCTCTCTAAATTTTGAATTTTTGCAAAGGATGAAAGATGAGATGTTATTCATGACATAGGAAGGTTATTTTGGTCCCAGCACTACTTTTGAAGTACTCATGGAGAGTTTCCTCTGGAGAGCCCAGAAGCTAAACTACATGCTAAAGAACATTTCCATGGTTTGGTTTTTTTTCTAACTATTGAGGGGGGAGGGGGATTCATCMTCAGATGAGCAGCTATCTGGGTCAAAATAAATAAGAAACACTTGGAGGTAAGAGCCATAGGGGTGGTGAGCAACCAGTGAGTCACATTTCCTACTGGAATTCCTTAATGCAGCTTTATTTTATTACCAGTTAGAGGAAAGATACAAGGTGGGCAATGTTGTAATTGTGGCTGTAAGGAAGGATGGGATGAATTGGGAACTTCCTGCAGGTTTATATTCTTTGGAGRGCCCAAGACTGGCACAGTCTTTTCCAAAGACCTGAATTTTTAATCCCATGTCATTCAGGAAAAACTGAGCAGCTGCTTCCCAAAACTTGTAAAGAACAATTTTCATTGCAGTGAACCTGAACAGCTGTGCTTGGCTGAGCACTCGGTTGCTTGTTCAGGTGCTGGCAACTTAAGTCTGTTTTTTTTGTTTTTTTTTTTTTTTTTTTTTTTTTTTTTTTTTTTTTTTTTTTTTCTCTGCTTTTTGAAATGCATCTTTTCCTGTCAGTTTGAAAACAAATAGGGAATGTAATCAAATGTGCTATGTTCTGATTAAAGCTGTTTTAACTCATTAAATATTTATCCATATGTTCTTAAGAGTGTCTGCTTCCATCATTCGTGTAATTGAGTAAAACTGAAGGCTTTGTGTGATTTACTAATTAATTATAAAAGATAAAGGAGTCGTGTTCTGTCTTCTTAGAGGTGAATACCGAACTTCACTTTAATGAGCTGCTACTTATTTTGACAATGCTTGAATCATGTATGAGGTGTTTTCCATAAACTTGTTCTGAGAAGGTCAATGGAGTGTAACTGGAACAGTGAGGCTTTAAAGATGTGTGTTTCTTGAGATGTTTTAGTAAAACAACTTCAGTAAAATCTAGATGACTGGCTTGATCAGTGCCTGTCACACTTCTGTAGCTTCACAGTGTACGCGTCAACTCGTCAGATTACTCTAGTTCAAGTAAAGCTGGCTTGTTTAGTCACAAGGTTTGCACCATTGCAAAACATATGGTCAGTATGGAAGCAAGAATCTAGTGCTGATTTATCAATGCTTTCAGCATGATGTTAACATTTTCTTTCTAGAGTTTTCTGATTGTCATTCTTTGTATTCTCTGATGCTTTGAGGAGAGTTGTCAGGGGAGTAAAGGGAGCTTTCACATCCCTSCTGAAGTTCTGTTCTCTTCTGCTGCAAGCAAGGAATCTGTAATACCTTGCCAGGATATTTGGCAAAATACTTCTGTGCTGGAGAGAAGCAAAACAACTGCATTGTTTTCTCTCACTTTTTCTTCATGCATTCATGACCAGCCATAATTTTAGGATGAAGAGAGAACAGARAGCTACTGTGTGTGTCAGTCAGTATATGCTAAATGCTGCTTGGGTTTTTTTATAAGTATTTCCTTTCCATTTGGGTTGCCGTTTTGTCGTGGCTTAAAAATAATTTATTAGGGTCCCTTACTACTTCCTTGACTACATTCAATTGATGATCTCCACAAATTGAAAAAATTTTCTTGTAGGCAAATAGACATGAAGAGTTAAATTGCAGTTCTTTAATACAATTGAAATTATAACACATGGATTTCATTTCTAATCTTCCTCTTGAAGTTATGTTCAACCTCCCACTGTTTCCCTTGAGTTTTAAATCCACAGCTTGCAACTGCTAGACAGGGTAGCACAGAGTTCTGTGCCTCTGCCATCTTTCATGGGTGGAATATTGTGTTCACATTTATGGTTCCYACTTGCCCTCCTGGGATCACCTTGGGAATCATTTGTATGTTGRATAATGTGCTTTTTGCATCTTCCTTTGTTGTTCTGTAGGTCCAGCTCCTATCCAAGTTATCTGTATATCATAATCTGCATATGTTAGATACTACATTCTGTTGTCTCTAAGACCARTTTTGTCAAGTTTTGGGTCTGTGTATTTTTAAAATTATATTTTAGAGTTTTGCCTAGCTCTGGAATCTCAAGTACCAAGGGTGGTCCACATCTTGAAACCTTGTTGCTTCCTTTGTCCCCACTTTTCTGCTCTCAGACCAGGGCTGCATTTTCTGCACTCAGGCATTTTATGAAAATGATAAATAGCTTCTCCTTACAACGTCAGTGGCATGTTACTCTTASCTATATAAAACTTGGCTTGCACAACACAAGCATGAATGAGTGAAAMCTACAGACAACAGGTCAACAAAAGAGAATGAAAAGTGTCCTGCCATGGGCAATGTCGGTATCATATGTGACAGAGCTACACAAGCATGAAAACAAGCCTTTGTATCTCTCTTTTTACTCGGTGATCAAAAAGCATTTTTTCAGGGTTGGAATAGGAGCAGGGATAAAGAARGAGAGATAATTTCTATGGGGGAAGTTACTGGTAGTTAGTAATGACAGAACAATTTGTAGCATAAAATTAGCTGCAAGTTTTGATTCTTCTGTAGAAATCTTTCATGTCTGCCGTTTACCAGGTGTGTACCATTCATGGTCTATGTATCTGTTAGCTTAAAAGGAGATTCTGCTCCGTGTTTTAACCACTTTAAAGACCTTGTTTAAATCTTTCTAACCTTATTGTTTGTCTTGGCCTTCAGTTTTTTCTCTTTACTGAATGGCACAGTGCAATGTTGTGCTGTTGTCAGTGAAAGCAACCCCCTAAAGCAGTACTTTGTACTGTTTGCTCCTCATCTAACAAATTCTCTAAGACTGATTTTCAGCAATCTGTTCTCAGTAGTGCCCTTTTTAGATCAACAGCCTAAATTAAGTTTGTTATTTGTGGCACTTGGCTTGTTTTAGCTTGTTTTTCTTGAAACTTGACGCGTCTATTTTCTACACAATCAAAAGTAGTACATTCCTTAAAAAAAAAAAAAAAAAAAAAAAAAAAAAAAAAAAAAAAAGAAAAAAAAAAGGCTTTTTACCTTGCTGAAGAATTTTAGCTAAAACGTTGTATGTAATCGAGGACACCAGAAGAGGGCAGCATTGCCTTTCGGGAACAAAGTCTTGCTGCTGACAACTGTTAGGAAAGACAAAATATCTACACTGAYGTTTTAATAATGAAATATTTCTTTGAGTAGCTTGCTTAGATACAAATACATATTTTTAAAATGTAGAGTCAGTTTCAGAAGGTTCTTTACCATTTTTCCAAATTATTTTCTGAAATTGCTGGTTTAGGTGTATAAGTATAAGAGGTTTTCTTCTGGGTTGTGATTTAATACAATCCGAGACCTTTCCAGAACTGATGGTGTGGATAAAGCCTTTCATTCATAAACGCTCAAGRTACCACACTGTAAAAAGGTTAGAAAGGGTTTGACTCGCTGTGTAATTAGACATTAGATATCTTCAGCTGCCAAAGTATTTTTGGACTTTATCCTAATGGTTACYTGAGATCTTGTGTTAAGAGCTGGACTTTTGGGCACGTGAGGAAAGCACGGCTGTGCAGAGAACTAACTGCTGTGGCTGACACACGTCACTCCTGTGCAAGACAGAGATGTGTAATGCWGTAACTGCTGCTCATTTCCTGCTTGGAGCAGAGGCATAGGCTGGAAGGGAGACCAAAGCTGTGAAACAAATACACATTAAATGTTCTGTGGTACTATAGCCTGGCCCCTGCAGGACATTTCTCAGAGAAAGAGGTGTAAGCTGAGGGAAAGCACCTCAGAGCCGTGTTTGCTGCTCTGCTGCCCAGGGCCCCAACAAAACTTTTGTCCATTCCAGATACTCAAACTATGCCACTAGCAGATTCCAGCCCTACCTTCCGTGTTTGCAACAACAACCAACCTCACTATGCAGCAAACTGGCAGCTTTTCAGTCCTAAGAGTTTATAGTCTCTGGCAGCTGCTGATTTACTTTCTGAAAATTGGGCAAAATAYGAAATKGTGGCCAAAAAAGCAAGTRYCTTATTTAAGGCAGAAACCAGATCWATCATGCTGTTTCCATMRCTTGATCTCAGCTTTGCCAACGATGCTGGTGCCGAGATGAGCATTGGCAACAATCTTGCTCAGATGCAGTTTCAACTTTTCTTGAAAAAGACCATYAAGCCAGCACATTTCTAAACAATTGTACTAGCAGAGGAAGGACATGAATACTGAATGTTCAAAGGCCAGAGTGGGGATTTGCATGGGTGCAAATGTTGTCAGACTTGTTAGCCCCAATAGCACAAAAGGCCACTGAACAGCATGTGAGGTGTGGGAAATGGGTAACGGGATATCTCCATATGAAAACCTCTAGTGCTTCATTCCACAGCTCCTCTTTTCTACTCCCCAGAGGAGGGATTCTGTGAATATGTTGTAGAAAGTTGTTACAGGATCATCATTTTAAGTACCTTTACTATGTGATTTCTCCACATTGAGGAAGCAGGATTTTAGGTTTTCTTTAATTCTTAGTAAATCTTTTAGTAAATCTTATGACATGCAACTCCATTACCTTATCTCGCATTCAGTAATTTGGTTTAAAAATTAAGTGGACTATTTTCCCTTTGAACAAAAAACTATGACTTGTTTTTAAAGGGTTTGGTTTTTTTGGTTTTTTTTTGGTTTTTTTGTTTTTTTGAGAAGGGGAGTATTAATGATGGGATACTAACATGAGGTTTAAAAATAAATGAATCATATAGACAAAGGTCTTCAGTTGTCCAGTTGCCTCTTGAAGCACATCAAGTAAAAAAATTGTATGTCTATAACTTCTTAACTGCTACTTCAAATTCCCASCTGCCTGCTTTGGGGTTTAATACWACTTAATTGTCAYCTAAKTTSCARCAAAGGATCCTGGAGYAGCTGTTCCCCAGTTGAGTTTRCCCWGAAAGCTTAAAACTCTCSKGCTGAATTAGGCCTTGGATAAGGTGAATGAAGCTACTGCAAACAGCACAAGATACTGGTGCAAGTGCTCTCACAAAACACGGAATACAAAGGTATTCCATGAAAGTTCCCTTGTGACAGGTGAGAAATCTGAATTCCATGTTGGGAGAATTTATGGAAGTGAATGACAGCCACCTTTTCCTCTCTTAGGCTTTGATATATGTGGCTGGTTTTATTAGTTCCCATGCCATCCTGCCTATGGTTGTGAATCCCATGCTGTCCCCACAAGTTATCCCAGATGTGTGGTGGACAGGTAGCCGGACACCAGGTCTCAGTTCATCTCTTTAACCCTTCAGTAAAAAGAAGCCACTCTGTAGTCTTGGCACCACAGAACAAAACTTAAATTTGCTTGCATGGTCTCTTGGTTATGTTTAAATCTTATCTTTTTCTTTTTTTTTTTTTTCCTTTCTCCAGAGATTATAGTGTTTGTAAGTCAATTGCCTTTAATGATGCAGCCTTGCTTTGCTGCTAAGCTGCTTGGAGATTTCAGGATCAATACTAAAAAAGAGAGATTGAAAAAGCTATTGAAAGTGTTTAGTCACAAATGAGAATGGCAAAAACACCAACTATGCTGCTTTGACRATTTTTAAAGCTCTGTGTCAAAGCAATTTCTTAATTAGAACTTGGGGATATGGCTAAGAACAGTTGATAAAATCTTTGATGAAAACAGCTGAACAGTAAGCTTCTCAYTGTATTGTTCTCTGACATCCTAGGAGTAAATATTTTAGATGCTTTCCCTCAGAGTAGAATAGACAGAATAGAAATTTCTGCCTTGTATTTTACCTATARCATCGATGATGCTAGCACAAAAAGCAGCAGTCTACATAGGAGTACCTGAAAAAGATGAAATCCTGATTCCATTCAAGTCAATAAGGACTCTGCTGTTGMCTGCTGACAGCAAACATGTAAAAGGTAGCAGATATGCAGAGACTGGGGAAGGAAGGGCTGTGGTTGCTCCCAAAGAGGGATTGGGATGAACTCACAGGCACTAAGTGCTGATTTGGCTGCCAATTCCTGCTTTTTGTGGGGTCYGGCCTTCCCCAGCCAGGGCTCACAGTGACCACAACCATCTCACACCAACACAGCATATTTCCCTTAGGCGAACAGAGAAAATATTAGAAAACTGTTCCTGTAGTAATTCAACTACTGAGGAAAGAAAGTGCTGGCATTTGCACTTTTTTTTCCATGAGAGAGGAGCAGCACGAGCCTCTATCAGGTCAATCCTCAGCCCCTTCAGTCTCAGTGAAGATAAATGGTCGGAAACAATGAAATACCCTGTTCCTGGAACTGTAATATTCCAGACTCACCTTCCAGTCCCACCTTTTTTTTCCAGCTTTTCCTCATAGCTGAACACTCTCCCTAGCCTTTGCAATTCCCCTGTCCTGTGGCCCCAGGCTCAATTTGGGGGCTTTACAGACAGAAGGGGTCTGCTTAACATATGTGGCATGCATACCCTAAAATCTGCTGCTRAAGAGCTGACTGGAGGTGGCAGGAGTGCTGCGTTGGAATATCTGGTTGGTATGGGGCACAACAGGAGTCTGTGAATAAATATAGATGCTCTACTCTGTGATCCAAGGGAACAATATTAATTTCCTCTGAAGATGCCAGTCTATTTCCATGAAAATGCAAAGCTGGAAACAAAGAGCTCGTCTCCAAAATGTTCTTCAAGCTTTTAAAAGCTGTCTGGCAATAGGAGCATTTATCATCTGCAGGCAAGATGTCCAAAAGTTAGGGAACACTGTGCAATGCTTATGCTAAAACTGTGAGATCTAAGCTGTTTAGTGCATCTAATACAAATTTTGAATTCTGCCAGCAGATCTGAAGGAAACAGCCTGTCTTTGTAAGAGGGATGCAAGAAATCTTAGGGGAATTGAAGATTCCTTCCCTGGTCCACCGGTTACGACAAGTCATTAGCCCATGCCTCAGTTTACCCATTAGGAAAACATGCTTTGTGTCACTTAACCCCTTTGGCAAACGCTTTCACAAGGAGAACTTCTTCTTTCTAAGAAAYGTTTTAATATTTAAATGAGACCTTACCCAGCTGGCCTTAGATCCTGGTACAGAACAAACCAAGCCAGTGATCTGCTTTCCTCCTGGTTTCTTATTGRGAAGGAACAGAGAAAGGCAGCAGTGAAAGACTGACCAAGGTGAARAGAGAGAGGGGTTACCTGCCCATGCTACAGAAAATGTGATGTAACTTTTATGCTCTGTTTATCTTCTTGCTAATTACAACCTGACATTGATACTATCTCTGAGGAATTTTGGAAGCAGACTGTGCTTGGCAGATTTCCTCTTCTTCAATTTGACATCAGTAATATTTGCCCCCTTTTCCCATARGCATGTGCCCAGCTGAGTTGTCCAGCCTGGCTTTCATTACTTTTCCAGGAACTAGAAGTTCTTCCTCTGCTTTCTCTTTTCCTTTAAAAAGTCAGAGCAGAATCTTGAATTTCTGGAAATATCAGAGGTGAAAGTGCAGCAGCTCCAAAGATCCTAGTGCTGGCAGGACTTCTGAGCAGAATAAAAAGCAGCAGCAAGAGGAAAAAAAGTTGTCTGCTAAATTGAGTAGTGCTTGTTTCCTGCATCATGTGGCTGATTCGGGTGCTCTGGATGAATAAAAAAGTTTCTTGATACTGTGCTAACATAAATAGCAGGTAATGTCTTCATGTCTGAGGAAGCTGAAACCTAGTGGACGGCAGGGTTTGGGCCACAGAGCACAGTTGCTGGCGGAGGAGGCTGATGTGCATTTGAAAGTTTGGGATTTGCTGGCACTCCTTGCCAGGATATCTTCTTCTCTGCTCACAAGACAAGCCTCCCACACTGTAGTTTTCAGAGCAAACTTCACTGCACAGCCAGTAATGGCAGATGGTTTTCAGCTTGATTACTTCTACTGTCATTTAGTTAAGGTTCCCACATGTAATTTTTGCTCTCCTTATGTTTGTACATTAGAAGGGGATGCTTGGAAATGCTTGTTTTGTGGGAGTGTAATATGAAGAAGGAACACTGGATAATGATTACAACAGCATGGGATTATCAAATTACTATTATTTCAGACTGTGTRTGTTTGTAAGCAATTAGACTTTTAAGCCTGCCACCTCCTTGTAAACTGTTTAAAATTAGAATAAGTTTGATGTAAATGATTAAAACTATTGTGGTCAAACATACTCTATTTTCCTGACCAATTTTGTGTGCATGGATGGGATGATCTGAATCAGGATCATCCTGACTTCAAGAAAGATCTACAGCATCTCTGAAAACTTTGTAATCATTATTCTTGTCTTTATAGCCTTGATAGGGATCTGTCTGATGCTTTTTTTGTAGCCTTGGAAGCAAGCAGTAATTAATTAGAAGGGTGAACAATGGAGGGCAGGAAATTAGAGAATAATGAAAGAACTTTGGGTTGGATTTGATCAAAACTGAACTAATCTTCTCAAATACAGTATATTACCTGAACGACAACACTGTGTGAAGTTCCTTCAAAATCTCTTTCCTGAAGCTCAGATCAATGAAAATTTCACCCTCTCACACCCACTTACTTCTCCTGAAAAAGAAAAGAGTAATTTATAGTCACAGCAYCTACCTACAGCTGAGTGCTGGAGGCCTTAGTTAAGGAGTGAAGTCATCTGTGGACTATATTGGCACTAAGTGATGAATTACAACATAATGATCAAAAACATTGCTACTGTGGGTACTCTTGGAGTCTCTGATCATTCATGAAGGGCTCACATGTCGAGCTCATTGTGCAGTCCTTGCACAAGCTGACTACTTAAAGTCAGACCCTGCCCATCACTGCTGCACAAGGGAGCCTCCTCTGAGGAAATTTCATATGGAAATTCTGCCTGTGTCCTGAGCTGACTGATTTGCCTTGTCAGAGCCAGAGACCTGGCCAGGTATTGCCCACAGCTGAAAGAAATGTGGAAATGTGTAGTACAGGGAGTGGAATAGCACTGGGAAGGCATTAAATATGATGCAGCATAGAAGAGAATGGGGAAAAAGTCTGTTGAGAAAATTGTTGAAATGTTGTTTTCTCAGTGGGTGCCTGTGAGGGTTTATTTTGGTCAGGAGTTGTCATTTGGGAGGGTACCAGCCCCCTCCAGGCTGCTGCACATGAGGAATCCAACCCCTACCATAATAATCACCAATGTTTCATGCCTTCCACAAGAAGGAACGTGGTTTTATCTTGGCAGTTYTCTTTATTGTTGGTGCTGTACTATTAATCAGTGCTTTGCACAGTATTATTATGGGTTCCTAAAAGATAATTAAGACTGTGTTCTACATAGAAGGTGGAATACRTATAGAAAATGGAAACCTCTGGGTGAAGAGAGATTTATTTTAAAGTATTTAAATTAATCTAAYGGTAACAAAGGTTTGCAGTATATTATAAGAAATGTACTGATCTCCCACAGTATGCCATTTTTCAGGCCTGTGACCAGAACAAAAAAATATACAAGTGATGCAACCTCGGCTCTGAAGCAGATCTACTTAACATAATTTAAAAAATAATMAAAAAAATCACCTAGCCCTGCAAACATACCCACAAGCACACTAAGTAAGGGTTTGTATGCCTGTAATTGTCCCTGTTTACTTTAGTTTTTAATTTAAGTGTAACCTTATTCTGTCAAAGTATACAAAACTAGGGCTGTTTAAGGCTAAGCCAAATAAACGAAATGCAAAACTACATCTGCTTGTAATTTTATCTTTTATCTTCAGTAGTAACCTGGTTATACATATACACTGCATGAAGTAAAGTCCCTGAAAGAGCATGAACTCCCATAACAACCTAAAACATGYCTAAATCTTCTGCTTTTTGCAATGGATCAGAAAGCTGGAAGATGTCAAAAATCTTGGTAATAAACAGGGTTCTTAGATGCAAACTCGCCACTTGCTAACAGAGTCTAACATTGTCTCAACTGTTCCAGCTGAGTGCTCTGCACTGTTGCAATATGTTGTGAAATTCCCTGGTGAATTGTATGGAAATCTATAAAAGATAAACAAAAACTAATGAAAAAGTCGAAAAGGTGCGATACTTGATTGTCATTTGAATGTATGCAGTGYTTGGTCAGACATAAATTTTAAATACCTATTTAAAAGCTGGAGATTTCTTTCTATTTTAGGATTCCTTTCATATATTATAGGATGTAKTTCTCTCACTTGGATTGCATGAAATCCCTATTTGATCTATTTATGGCACACTTTGCTTGGTGTAGAAATGAAGAGTTTACCTATTCCTGTGAAGCAATGATACAAATTGTAAAAAGAGAAGGATGGTCAAAAAGTTACTTTCCATCTTGAAGAAATAATGTCTTTTTTGTCAAGGACAAAATAGGATTTTGCTTGAGATTTTCAGTCCAGTTTTCAGACAGTTTTCAATCCAGCTAAAAGTTAATTTTTCCTTAGCAATAATGGGCATCAAATAAAGCTTTGTTTTTCACATTTCAGATGATATGCCTAAAGTTGTTAAAATCTGTGGGGAGAGGTTCTTTGTATGTTTTTATTCTTTGAGCTGGAAACCCTTTCAGTGTGGACAKTTTTTATTTTTTGGCTTTTTTTTGGCACAAGATGAAAGTACTCAATTGCAGAAATATTTTGGGCTTCAACCCAGTTTGATACAGGTTTCCTGCATCGAGTCTGCATTCTTCATCCATCCCTCTTTATCTGATGTCTCGTCAAATGTGCCACTCTCTGATAGCTATTCAAGAATGTCTTGGGCATTTTTCAGTATAATAATTACATCTAATTACAAATCTTCTTGCAGCTGAGCAATCTTAAATCACAAGCTTACCTGAACTGACTTTAGAGACAAAGGAAGGATGAATGGTGTCTATCCAGCCTGAAAGTTTTGCAGYTTATAGTTTGTTATGAACATTCCTAATGTCTCACCTCCCTAAARTTGAAATGAAGAAGCAAAGAAGACATGAGAATTTTATAGCAGGAGGGCCAGGTGCTCAGGTTTGAGGTCCATCACAATGATCAAGTGTTGTTTGGACTCCAATTGTTTTTTTCAATGGAGCATGCTAACAAAAGTGGCATGCACTTGTTCTTTCAATGTCTATTTAGTTTTTGGTATCACGTGGCTGMACAAATTTGCTTTGGTACTGCTGGTGTCCTGGATTGTGGGACAGCTTGCCCTCATAGCTCAGGAGAGACACATCTCAGGAGATGTGGGATGCTATGGCAATGCATGCAGAAACCAATAATGTTTATGCTTAAAACTTCACTATGTACCTGTTCGCATCTCATTCTGCAGTTGTTAGCAGTGAGATTTGGCAGAGAAGTCTTCTCTCCCCTCCAACATCCTATGCCAGTTCTAAAGCTTTCTGAAAGTGGTTTMAGGTTTTAACTTGGCAAATTTCTTTTAGAGAACCAGCAGAGTATTTTGTTAAATGTTCCCCTGAAGCTTTTAAAAATGTGTTTTTCTGTTGTTTTTGTTTGTTTGTTTTTGGTTACGGTGCTTTTGTTTTTCTTTGTTGTTTGTTGGYTTTGTTTGTTTGTTTTTTGTAAGGAATACCCTATTCTTTAGTGTAAACATCAGAATGGTAATTTTAGTGTAATCTTCAGAATGGTTCTAAATAAACAAGACCTAAGGGGGTCTTGCTCTCATCTTTCCCAATCCATACCTGAAAAATATTGTGGTGCATGCAGGACTTTCATCTACTGTTTCAATTTCTGTTCATAAAAATCCAGTCATGCAGGAAACCAATAAAGGAAATTGAGCTACTAATAATAATGAACCTGCTCATTCCAGTCAAATTTAGAGCGCATAATACGAATGAATACCTGTGAGGAAACTTGAAGTATACTTCCTGTGAGCAAAGAGTCTCTGTGTACCTCCCTTTCCAGGTATTGTGTGCTCCTGAGTCCATGTTAGATTTYCCTAAAAACCTCCACCAATTATAAATCAAAGCAGCAAGAACAATTTTCAGCAAGCAATTCCCCACTCCCCCCTTTGCTCTGTTCTGAGAAGTTTCTTKTAAGTGCTTCCATGTTTCTTAGAAATCTATTTTTCACTCTACTTTTCCTGGGCTGACAACTTGTTTTCCTTAAAAAAAAAAAAAATGCTGAAGGAATAATCTTTTCCTTCGTCAGTGAGAGCTGGCTGCTTATCTCTGCCTTTGAAGAGCGCTGTGGAACACTCATCTGGCTTGCTGCAGTTGTAGCACTAATGAACTGCAGCTGATGCCTGGGATGTGCAGCCTGACGTTCGTGAAGAGCACAGAAAATGCTTCCAACACACTCAGCAATGTCACTTTGAAAAGCATTTAATGACACATTTCCTTCTGCAATATATAGCCAGAAAAGTTTCATGTAAATACACAGGGAGAGATGCACAGCAGAGGAACTCTGCTCCACAGTACTCCACAAGAGAATCCTTTCAGTGGAAAAARAAAWATATTTTAGCAAAACTTTCCAATTTAACTATGCTTGTGGGGCAATGTATTGCATTTTTACAGTCCGTTTCTTTTATGTGTACTAAACTGAGAACAGATTTTATTGTATAGRATAAAGAGAAGCATAGTTTATTTTAGTTTTTACACAATTCACTGGAAATTATTTAAAGACTGTTATTTCAGATCATCATTCAAAAATTGTCAGCTACAATGACAGCTGGTAATGAGCTATAAAATTATAAGTTTCTGGGTACCAATGTTATGTTGCTCTGAGCTAACTGTTTAATAAGTTCCTCTTTGTCAGGACTTTTCTTTATGCTTAATTTGTTAGTGGATAGCAGTAAAACAGGTTCATGGAGTATATAAAAGAAATGAATGTTCTTGGAATGATTTTGGGCTGGCTGCTGTTTGGTATAAGAAGAGTGCAAAAACTGTGTCTCAGGCTGTTGCCCAGTTTTTAAAAATTGGCAGATGGATTATCACACCAGTCTTTTATTAGACATTTCTGTTTTATAACACTGGCCCAGTTATAGACAAATCCTATACTGATTGCACGGTCTGTCTGATCCTACAGATCTTCCCATTTCATGTTCCTAAGCCACCTGCAAGCCTTGGCTGATGTCTGGGYAGTCATCATCCACTACAGCCAACAGTGAATGACTGTGTGCAAACCTCTTCATCTAAAAAATTAAGACATACTATATATTGTATGTGTTGATAAGTTCACTATCATTTAGGAAAAAATAAAAGGAAAGGACTATAAAACTATGAAAAGAGTGTGCTTTCAAATTTATAATTGGTTGCCTAGCTTGTAAAATATTCCCAGCATTTTTTCTTTTATTGAATAATAATGAAAAAAAAAATGACTATGTTCTCGTCTTTCATTTAATGGGGGATGATCAAAACAGATTTAGTGTAAGTACAGATCTCATAAATGTATGCTGCTGTAAWAGTGTCAATGCCTGATAATTCATTCTAGCTTTGAGTAACAGTGCATCTTACAACCTGAGGTAATAATTAGCATATTCAGAGATCACAGGAAGATTTGGGTATGGTTTGTGGCATTTGCCTCCAAATATTTTTTTTTTTTTTGTGTAGAAAATGTGACAATTTTTAAGACAGTTTCTCCCAATAGGATGGAATTTGTAATGACCATCAAGTGTACTATTTTATATTTGTTCATATTTACAACTTTCTGTATTTGTCCAGACTTAATTAACTCATATAGTCAGTCATTATTAACTCACTTATAAGTCAGTCTGTGAGGAAATTCTTCATTCTGAATGAAGTTCATATGGTGAAAAGTGGAGCGTAGAGAAACTGAGGTTAATTTTATCAGTCTTTGCAGTCTTCTGAAAACAAGCTCCACCATCAGTTTTTTTAGGAGAAGTGTGTGGAAGCAGAATAAGATAGACACTGAAGTTTACTGTGGATAATTTTACTTGAAGATCTCTTGGACTGAAGCCTGTATTTTCAGTAGTCATGAGTGTAGACTGTAATCTGTGTGTTTGCACTAACAATGGGAAATACCTAAAGATATAGCTGTGTATAAAAAAAAAAAAAATCAAACTGTTTTCTTGAATGTTCTTTCATATGAAAATTGTACCTTAAGCAATACTAAAAGAATTTGTTTCACTAAATTTCAGAAATAAATATTTGGATATATAGAAAAGTAAAGGAGAAGAAAATGTATCTGTCATCTGGACTTGAARAGTTAAAAAGTCAGAGTCTGTGGGTCTGCATGAAAGTAGCACTGCCACAATATTTGCCTCTGTTGTTAATAGCAGTCCAACAGGGAGAAGGTGAATGACTGGACTGAATGGATGAATATGGACAGGGATTAAAAAGTAGATTTGTAAGATTTCAGCATGAACAGCTGTCTTGAATTATTTAKGAACACCTTGTGCATAACACAGCCCTAGCAACAAATACCTCTCTTATACATTTGGCAGGAGAGATATTTCAGAGCAATGACAGAAAACTTGGCTTCTGTGACACAAGAAGTTTTTCCATTTCACTTGCATTTKCTTAACAAAAAGTTCTAGTTTAATGTAGGGTGAAGGACTGCTTTTCCTTTCAACTTGATWTTTTTCTTTTAAAAAAGTCGTAGTACTCTGATGACTTAGCTAGTTTGATAAATCAGTTTTCTTGCATGAGACACAGTCTCCAAAGATGTTTAAAATTATTGCCTCTTATTATTATCCCAAAAGTAAAAACATAAAACATAAAAAGAAACAACAACAAAAAAAAACACTAAGACACAAGTCTCTTCTGTTTTGTCAAATGGGAGCTCTCAGGGGCTAGTAGAAGTCATTCCAAGTGGATTCCAAGTGGAAATTTATATGATATGATTAGCTTTTATCTCTTCTACATAAACATAGTCCTGTTAGTAAACATTACATTAAAAATAAAATAGTCACAATCCCTGAGGAGCTCTTATATATTTTATTTTTATTTACTCTGTTAAGAGCAACCATGATTAACATGTCACATATTACTGAAATGTCCAGAGGAGAAAAGTGCTGTGTGCGTCACCGCAGCAAACACCATCTCCAGTGTCCTCCCAGCAAGGACCAGGTCCCTCCCAGACAACACCTGATTGATGGTGCTGTGGCAGGTCAAACTGAACAAAGTGGACATTTCTACACCTCACCTGCTGATGGGCCAGCAAAACCCCTTTTTGACTGTTTTTCCTAAATGCCAGTCAAAGAATTGGGGTGGCTGAGGTGTAGCTGATCACCTCTGGGACCAACCACATCTGCCAAGTATTTGGAGAATATAAAATATCAGATCACCAGAGTAAGAGTCATCAGAAGATCTGCGAGAGCCCAAGTAACTCTCAACAAAACACTTTATGTCAACAAGAAGCACCATCCAGGAATTGTTTCACTGGCTGGTTCCTACATGGTATTTGAATGCCAGCTGCTGGTACCAGCATAATTCCTATGGAACTACATCTGTCCAACTTTTCTGGTAATTACTTGGAGGCAGCATGATATCAAAGCAAATAGAAAGAATAATTGGATTACTTCAGCAAAATTTGCTCTGCATGTAGTCACTGATATAGAAACAGACTCCATTATTATTTCCTATTTGAAATTATCCGACTGATTAGAAACTGAATTGCAATTTAAACTGCAAAAGAGCAAGGTATGCTGCATTTATCCAATTTAAATACAATATTTGGTTCTTTCCAGAMATACTTTAATCTACTTCATGACATGCACTTTGTGCAATTTCAATTTCTTCTGCTTTCTTAGGATTATTTCTGCTACTTTTACAAAGGCYGTTAATGATAATTCTTCCTTGTTATTCATGAAATTCAGCATCACACAGAAAAGCACAGCTTATCTCCTGACTTACTTAAATTGTCTCATTAAGTTTGTGGTCTCAAGTAGGATTAACAGCATTAGTCCATATGGCAGTTCTTTGCAGAGACCTAGAAATGCATTTCATGCAGATTACCTGACTGATAAGAATTTGGTTTTTCAAATTCTTTTTGTTCATTAGGGTGCTAAAATTTAGATCAGTATCCATACAGAACCCATTTCCACATAGCAATTAAACTATTGTTACGCTTGTTTTTTCTGTCTTTGCTTTGCTGTTAYTGTCAGTGTGGGAAATCCAATCATTTTCTACCACTCAAAAGGTCCACACTTCTCTATTCTGTGAGTTCTTTTCATTAATCAAACACTAGAAAAAGAAAATAGAAATAATAGTCTAGAAACAATACCTAAATACAATAAATAAATCTTATATTAGGGTATTACTATATGAGAATATGACACCATAGCCCCTATTCATATGTTTCGAAGATTTTAATGAAGTGACTAAATTGGTTCATACATTTAAAAGAAGGTTCCAAGTATAGACTAAAAATGGGAATTAGCTACATTGTAAAATTCTGTGTTGCTGATCACATTGCACTTGAAGGAATAAGAATCTGGAGCTTTTCCTTCACTGCTGCTGATTCCCACTGGATGTATTTAAAGTGCTGGGTTAACCAGCATGCATTGTGCTGCTGGGTGCCAGGAAGAAACAAAAGGAAGAAACGAGCTGAATGAAAGAATAAGATGTTCAACAACAGTAAAAATGTTTCCAGGCTTATTGATTATTTCCTTTTTATTTAACTGGGCAACAGAGACCTTAATAAGAATTAAAAGCAGCAACAACAAAAATACCCCAGTCAATGACATTCCCTTTACCACATCCCCCAAGCCCCAGAGTACAAAAAAGTAAGATTTATAAAGAATTTTGTAAGGATGTAGAAAGTAGAAGATTTTCAAAGTGGGATGAAGTTGTTGAGAGAMAATTTTATGGTACTAGAAGAAAACAACATACATAGAAATGCAGCAAAWCTATCGTGGTAGATTTCTGTGACACACAGAATTAAGATTTGACAAAGAAGATGAAATTTTTGTAAAAAAACAGGTTAGTCTAAACTGAAGCATTTTTACACTGGAGCCATGGTGATAAATAGGAAGTACTATAGTCTAGAGGCAGAAAGGCTTGAGGTTATTAAAATTAGAGGTTACAAAAGTAGTGTTTCTGGTTGCACATGGAAAACTGAATGCAGAAATCACAGAATCATTGAATGGGTCACGTAAGAAAGGAGCACTGTGGGTAATCTGGGCCAGCCTCTTTGCTCAGGCAGGGTCATCCTTGAGCACAGGATTGTTTCCAGATGGCTCTTCAATATCTCCAGTGAGGGAGAATCCACCATCTCTTTGGGCAACCTGTTCCAGTGCTCATTCACTGAACAATAAAGAGGTTCTTTCTCATTCTCATTCTCATTCCTGAGCATCAGTTTGTGCCCATTGCCTCTTGTCCCATTGCTTGGCACCTCTGAGAWGAGCCTGACTGCATCCTCTTATCCCCCTCCCTTCAGATACTCACAGACATTGATGAGGTCCCCTCTCAGTTCTCTCTTCTGGAGGCTGAATAGGTCCAACTCTCTCAGCCTATCCTTGTAAGAAAGAAGACCCAGAAA
>NW_026623322.1:119177-131686 GCF_030028575.1 Malurus melanocephalus | reverse complement strand
TTTTTTTTCTGCATTTGACTTGGTTTATGATCATATAACTGTATTTGCCATGACTGATGCCACTAGAACATTGATACTGGATCTGTATCCCGAGTTACCAGTAATTTGTTGTATCCTTTTAAACACAAGAAGGGAAAGCAACTATTTTAGAGATAGAAAGAAGATGTTTTCATGTATTCAATCACTGTTTAGAATTGCTGAATATGAAACAAATAGATACAAAGATGAGAAAAAGTTTATTCCCCTGCAATGCTTTCAGTTTTAAGCAATGCAGAGGAAGCACCATGTTGTTATTTTTCCAAAAGACAGYATCTTAAATATTATAGTTATCACCAACTGTTTCTTTGAGTATGACTGAATGCAGAACCTTTCCAATACACTTCATTTGTAATTCTCTCCCTTACTTTCTTTCCTATCACAAGTTTCAAATCATGTTCTTGGTTTGAAAGCAACAAAACTGTTGCCACAGTTTAATTTCATGAAAACAGCATAATTAGTGGAAACAGGCATTACTGGAAATGTTTTAGCCCTTTCACCTACATCRTGCTGATGTTGGTAATTCAAATGTCTCTAATTTGTACTTTCTTAAGTTTYAAATTTGATTATATCAGTTACTTGTCCTGTTATTTTCTGGATACTTCTGATATTTCAAGTGCAGCCTTTAACATTAAAACTGTTTGCAATTATTTAAAACAAATAATGATTTCTGTTTTCTATTTACCTCTGTTTTGGTTTCCTATTTTCTTTCTTCTTGATAGAAAAACACCAGTGCCTAACTCCTGTTTCCACCCATCCCTCGTCTCTGTTGAGGTGCCATGATGCAGATTAGTGGATCATGGTAAGTCTGGCAGAAACTATTTCCTCTGAATGATGGAATTTTTTTGTTTGTTGAATAACATCAGTCAATCTGCATGTGTTTGTCCCTCAGTCTCCTTTGCATGACAAGATAGGGAGTAGTGTTGATGAAAACGTGAATGCAGTAGAGTGAGTAGCTCTCCTCTTGAGTGGTTTACAAGATTAAGACAGGATTATATGAGCCCTTTTACCATATGTACAGTAAAGGCATATTATGGGTTACTTCAGAGACAAAATATCATTTCTGTTAAGAAAGGAGAGGACTTACATTTTTTTCATGATTTCAGGTTTACTYGGGAGACCAGAGCTGCAGACCTTCTTCCCCAGACAGAAGGTAGCAGCTCCTGGCACTGGTGGTCAWGTAGCCTGGCAGAAGCGTCTTCTCACCAGAACATATTGGGGGAAAGGAACAAAGACTTTGGTCATAAGTGGGAGAAGACACAGAAGAGTTTGTGACAGCCAAGGAAACAGGAGAACAGCTTTCCTGGTCCTGTTTCTGGCAGCAATGCATTTGGCATGGCTGGTAGAGTATATCCTTAAAACACCAATAGTTTCTTTCAAAATTGAAAGAGGCAGAATGGTGGAAATCAGATTCGTTTTTTGTCTGATTGACTTGACAGGGATTTTTCACAAACAGCACTCCTTCAAGGTATGTGCCGACGGCCAATTGCACTCTGTCTTAGTAACCAAGGTTAAAACRAGATCTTGGTTTGGGAAATCTAATYACTGTAAYGCAAAGGCTGTGGGCAGTGAGACCAGCTTGACATTTACGTATTTTCACCACTGTTACAAAGCAACGTGTGTTATTCCACATCATTGCCAAATTTCTGGCTTGAATTCTGTGCTATTTTCTCTCAAAAACCCCTAAGTGTCCAAATCTGTGTAGGGCTGTTWAAAAATGTGCTATCACCTGAGCTATTCTCCTACCTGCAATTAGCACAGAGATTTTTGTTTATAGTGTGGAATTGAATTGATTGAAGTTGCAAAGTCATGGAATGTTTTAAAAAGTAAGGGAAGAAATACTGTCTAAAATAGCTTTGTTTCTAAGCAGAAATTATTTTAATACTTCTCAAAATACATTCTTCTCTAATTCCCTGTGTGTGTGTGTGTGTGTGTGTGTGCATTTGTATTTGAAACATCAGATGCAGGATGAAGTATTGAGAGAGTTTAGGAATAATTCATTATCATCTCTGACTTTTTGATGTAGACATTTAATCTCGTGCAAGCTTCAATTTTCCTGGCATTTTCTTTTTTCCCCTGTGCCAGATGGATACTCTGTATTAGGTAATGTGGCTTTATTTTYGTACATGTAAGTGCTTTAAAGTTTCTTTGTTTATAAAAGTGCTGCTCGGGAGCAGAGCCTCTCCTTGTCTCACATGCCCAAGACCCCTCCCACCACCTGCTCATTTAGAGAAACGCAAATTCGTGCTGCTGCACCGAGGCACGGGAGAGCTCCCATCARCAGTAATTGTTGACCTAGCACAGTTACAGTCAGTGATCAATAGATACTACTTTGCTGCACAGCAACAGCGCAGAGAAATTGTGGACCCCACTGAGAATTTGTTTTTGACATGCAAACCCAGCTGATGGCCTTCAACTGCAACAGATGTCAGAGAGTGACAGGCACCCCAGGGCACCGTGAAAGTACTGCTGGAACCTGACTGGGGAAAAAGGAACGCTCCCAAATTACTAAGTGCCTTCTAACAAATCACATCAAAGTGGAGAAAAAGCCCGAGCTAAAGAAAATTACTACTTTCATTTCCTTTCTTATCTGGCGCTCCAGCACAGTGTGCGCTGCCGTGTGCAATGCTATCAACCAYGGCACTAATGAGCGGTTCAGCTGCAGGAGACAGCCAAACTCTCACACTGCTGGCCAAGGGGATGGGTAGCAGGGGGAACTGAGAGATTAGGAAGAACACTCACTCCCAGGAACATACTAGCTAACTTAGTTACTCCAGCAAATGTAGATTTGTCAATGAATATTTGCCAGCTTTCTCTCCTCGYGTGACTATGTGAACTCAATGCAATCTAATTCAAGGAAGAGGGAAAATAAAATGTGCAAGCTTTTTCCCCCTTTGCCTGTTGATTATGTGAACAATATTTAGCCCATCTGTTTTGTTTCTTTGCAGTGCCTTCATTCCTGGAGGTGTTAATTCAGAGGTAGGATTGTCTGAATAGTGTATTTTTAATACATTGGTAGCTTTGGATATATCTGGCCACAATCTGTAAAATCAAACATGCATCTAACTACAAAACTGAACATTTATTTAGTTCTAAAACATACTTCAAGTCCGGTGAGCCACTAGTATATTGGAAAATATATATATTCTGCAAATACTTGGAGAAACTCTGTCTCCAAAAGGAAAATRAAAAGGTAGCTGTCTCTTTGTATGTTTTTTTTCTGGGTCTTGAAATGGATTATTTTCATTTCACCAAGTGGAATGTCACCTCATGTCACAGAGTTATATCTTAGAGTTCTCTTGTCTTTGAAATACCCTATTGTTGCTTATACTTGTGCACAATCCCTGCACTCTTCTCCCACATGAAGGGTCTCATTATAGACAATGGGAATGGTTTAGTGCTTCAAAGGAATACTTTACTTCTGAGAGCAAAATAAAAAAAAATATAGCTAGGGGGATGGTTCAGTCCTTTACACTTGCACCCTAATGGAGGCTGAGGATCATGGAAGAGGCCATCTCCCAAAAAACAATCTTCCCAGTGGAGGTTTAAAATGGAGTTACATGCTACCCAACTGATCCCTGTGGGTAGGTGTAGGACACACAGAGCTCACCTTTGTCYTGGGCTTGGAGTGATCTTTCCTCTGAACAAAATAAAGAGCATAAAATTTGTGTGTGCAACGCGCCTGAGGAGAGGGTGTACTCACTGTGCTCCACAAACAGGCGGGGCTGGTCCCTGTTTGCATGGGATGCTGCAAAATTGTTCAGAAACAGAAGCAAAACCTGCAGCGGGGCTGCAATCTGGAAGGGTAGGTTTCTGTATTCACAGAAGAATATTAACAGATGACGTGGCATAAAAACATTTTAGACTGTGGTCCCATACAAACTCACATGACACTATACCTAGATTTTCATTATGGTACAATGAGAAGACTGGTTGTTTTCCTTTATGAAAATAGTCCTGTTCTCAGAGAAAATGGAATCTTTGCTTTTCAGAAAAGTTTTGTGAATGAGTTCTGCTAATGCTTTTGTTATAACTCTTCCAATATTTTAAGTATGATGTTACAAGAAACAGTTCTCAAGTAGCTGCTGCAAGGCTCTTACACTTTGTGTTCTTGGATCTCTTTTTGCAGGTCATAAGGTCAAGGCACACATTTGGGATGGGCAGAGAGGAAAGATGTCCAACATGTACCTARTGCTGGACCCACCTCTTGCCACGCCATGTCGATATTCACCTCTGCCACTTTCTGCATCCCCATTTCTCAGGGACTCTGCTCTCATACCAAGGCTGCATTTTCTGCACTGCCACATCATGTGGGAGTCACAAATAGCTGATTCTGCCAACAGAGGCCTTTCAAACTCACGACAAGAACATGATTTGCTACTAGTAGTGGCAATACTCAAGAAACAGTGCTACACAGTTATAGAAAGAAAAGGCACTTTTGAATACATGTGGGCATATTTAATGTGATGCTTATACTTCTCGAAAGTTCTCCTTGTCATAAAATAACATTTCAGCCAAAAAAAACCAAAAAAAACCATTTTTGCCAATGAAGGGTTTCAATTACCATACAGAGCAAGAACACTGCAACCCTTTTTAGATATCTTAGGCTGTGGAAAGCTGTTCAGTTTGGAACACCCTCCACCCCCACACACACTGATAAACTTTAGCTTTTAAGACTCTCCAGCTGTGCTTCCAGCAATAATTGGGGTCATTAGTCTTTGCCTCCCCAGGCTAATTACCAGCACAATCCAAATGTCATCAGCTAAAGAAATGGAGCTTGAGCAAGTTAAATGCTGCAGCCACATGCAGGTAGAAATAAAGGGGAAGAGAAAGATAAGACTCTTTTCTGTGCCTGTTTGTATTTGGTTCTCTATCTTAAACACCAAGCTGTACTTGCTTCCACAGGCACTGTTCTACAGGCACTCTAACAGGCTCTAAGTGTTCATTTTCTGTGAAACAAGCACAGAAGAGATGTCTGTATCTTGACTCTGCTCATACTTAAATTGTGTTCTTCTTAAGTAGAAATGAAGCCCTTTAATTTTGGTCTGAAGGGCACTGTGTTTGAACTTCAGTATCCAATAACTTTAGTTCTGTTAYGATGGAAAACTAAGATGTTTTCCAAGCTTGACCATTGTTAAAATTGTAAACATGGGCTGGAAAAGCCACAAGAATGGCTAATGCACTGTAGTATGAACTCTTCTTTTTAAAGTCAGATTTTGGTCAATTTATGAAGTATTGGATATAAAAATACAAATTGAGAGAGATGATGTAGGATATATATTTATTATACAGAAAAGGTTCTAATTTGACYTTCAAGAATAACATGAGCATTAAAATTTTATAAATAAATCCTTGAATTCATACTAATATATAGAAAGCATCTGCTTAAAAGCTTTGCTTTGACAAGCACACTCTTTTTTGACCTTGGGAAAATTGTACTGTGAAGTGCATTCCTCTGATGAATGGAGGAAAAATAAGTTTTCACCTCAGGTCCTGAATTTTGCTCTAAATTGATGGTTGTGGATTGCATAGTAGGTACTTAGTAATGGGGCGAATCAAAGGTTCTTCCAGATTTTGAAAGCAATTTTGAGGAAGAGTTCACCATATCACCTCATGTTTCAGATAACTTACAGGCATGCTGATAASTCAAAATGATTCTATGAGCAAAAAATGCAAATTAGTGATCCTCCAGGGCAAGATTGCAGGTATATTTGCATTCCTTTAATTAGAGCATGAGACAGGAATGTGSTGTATGCAATATGTTTTCCCCAGATAAGTACATACAGGGCTCTACTGYGTAGCTGCTGCTGCGAGCTGAACTTCAGGGCAAGGTTTTTGTTACTGAAGAGTGGATTTAGTGAAGCTGCTTTAGGACCATTGACTATTTGCTGCATTTGATCATTCACAGCTGCAGCTTTTTGAGTATGGGTAGTTTTGTATTGCTGTGTAAGGGAAGGAAAATGGATCTGGCTTCTATGGAGAATATCTGAGTTTATCCTCATGCGTCACATGAGCAACAAGAGGTCTGAGAGCTGTTTTTAAGCCTGCTGCTCAGGCTTGTAAAAAAAAGTTTTGCAAGAGTGAGTTCTCAGAAAATGAAGAATAAGTTCTGTTCACCTAACTCTTATTTTTAGCAATCTCACTTGAGAATCACAGAATGGTCTGAGTTGAAAGGGACCCACAAGGATCACGGAGTCCAGCTCTTGAGTGAATGGCCCATGCAGGGAYTGACCTCGTGAMCYTTTGCATTTTTAGYACMGTGCTCCAACCARCCACTTCTCCATTTGTGTTTGCAGCTCTTGACCAAGGCTGGGATATTTTCAGTTCACACAGTTTTAAACCCTTCAGGCTCTCTCTGGAGGGTCAACATTTTTGAACACAATAGCTGCACAGTTATCTGGGAGATATGACACATTCCCTTTCTACTGAGTGGTGGAGCAGGGAACGTAGATGAGGAATAATTTGTAGCTGGTGTAGCATATTCACAGCTTGACTGAGTCCTTTATTACAGATTGATGATTACAGCTGAAGCACACTGTGCTGCTTTGGGATAAAGTGCTGTGTAAAGCAGAAAGGGTAGCCTGCATGGACAGCAAACACCTATTTATGTCTCATCCTGATCTAGGTGGCTGAATGGTAAGGGTTTCTTAGCTGTAAAATTTCCCTAGAAAATGGCTTGTCAATAGTGAAAAAGTGTCTGTATGTATTTATGRCTTGGCCTGTTCAAGAAAAGCAAAAATGTTGACAGGGAATAAGGGGCAAAAGAGAGACAGGAGATCTGCAGGTAGAGGATGTGCAGTGAAATATATGGCTTGTTGTGGGCAAGGGCCTCTTCTGTTCCCATTGCTGCAGATTAGGGGTCTGGAGCAATTTCAAAGTCCAAGGAATTCCTGAGAAACCGGGGATGTTTTCAAAGATGAAGGTTATGGTCTATGTGCATATTCCTTTTGTGTTTAATGGAAAAATGGCAGTGGGTTGAGGGGCCCTATGAACCTCTCTGGCAATTAGGGAAGGATGATTTTCCCACAGATATTTTCAGATGAAAAGTGAAACTGATAAAAAATTTGCCTATTGAAATGCTGTGTATTAATGCATATTTTCTCAAACTGAAATTATGCTTGAAAAGACTAGCTTTTATTTTTCCAACCTAAGAGAAYTGAAAATTAGATTTTACAGAATTGTACTGCAGCTAAACTGCAGAGGGAGCAGGACACCTGACTGTGTCTCTTCTGTGGCTTGGCTGGGGAAATCATCAGGAAATGTATGAAGCAAAAAAGTTTTTTCAGTCTCACTTTTCAAGGAAATGAAATGGAAATGACAAAATTTTTTGGAAGTCTGACAGCTATTGGGCTTTGAGTTGTGTATTGCTTCTGCAACTCAGGTGTTTATGACAAACCATGTCTGCAAGTATCGTTTACAATTTTTTTTTTTTTTTTGCTGCCCATGACTCTTTTTTAAAAAAACACTGTTGCATTTTAAAACCAGCTGAGATCAAAACTTGCCATGCAGTCTCATGACAAATTATATTTTGTTCATGTTTTAATATCTGACATAACTTRTTATGTTTTTTCATAGGTCAATACATCCGTTTGTCTGAAAAAGCTGTCAGAAAATCTATTTATTTCATAATGTATTGTATACGCTTAGGAGAATTTTACATTCCTTGGTAACAAATTACAAAAGTGCATTTTGAAAGCATGTTGTAATCATCTGGAAATTCTCTCTTCTTTTTCTTTTTTTTTTTTTTCCTAAGAGAGTAGAGGGGTGTGTGTGTGTTGAGTTTTGTTTCTTTCCCTCTTCAGTTTTATTAAATTTAAGTTTGACAGTCTTTTTCTGGACAAAGTATTTTCCATAATTGCAAACTTGATAAGTGCCAGAACAGATGCTGCTCTCCTACCAATTCAGATAAAATTTTCCTGTCCAGGCATGTCTCTGTATCAGTGTTCTCAGGGTGTGCCAAAAATGATTCATTACCTAGAGGAAATTCAATATTTTTCAACAAAAATAATTTTATTTATAGGCAAACTGAGAGATTGTTCAAAAATAATAAAATTCTTTTATTTGACTCACTTGAATAGACTGCAACTGGCTACCGGGCTGCMGTTCTGAATGAAGCTGCAAATGGAATGTAAATTATGAACATAAACACTATTATCCATTTTTCCAGTTCATTTCTCTTGTGTGGTAATTCTGCCTGTTACCCTTTCTGATTTATTATAAGCCCTGTCAAGAGGAAAAAAAAATTAGAGATCAACAAATGTACAAGGCCTSTGTATGTGTGTGTGCATGCATATGAGGCTGAATTTCTGTGAAATTCTGGACCAGAGCACTGGTTTCTTTAAAAGGTATTGATGTCTAAATCCTTTGCTGCATCCTCTTGTGGCTTCACACCATGAATATACCAGACTTTTCAAGAAGAAAGGTTYTTCTGTTGCTTTTGTTTTACTGCAGATAAAATGATATATTTTCAAATGATATATTCTATTATGGCTTTTCTAGTGGAGCTACTCCTAAGCCCACCTCACTGACTGCTCCAGGATTCSCTTTTGGGAGGACAAAAGGTAGAAGGCTCCCAAATTGATATCTCTATTTCCTCTTCTGTATCACTGTAGGAAAATGATTTATGAGCAGTGTGTTCCTAAGCTCTGGCAAATGTTCCTTGACAGAAATGATCTTTTAGATTTCTTTTAAACAAGGGCCTGGATGCAGTTTTGGTGMTAGAGTAAAGCCACTGTTTTACCTCTCTGGCTCTGTCCTGGTTATATAGGGTTTATTCAAAGTACTGTGTCTATTATCTTACCACAGACTGTGTGTGGACTGCAATGAGTTCTACTTAGGACTGAAAGGATCAAATCCTAAATCAGTGAATGGTGATGGTCAAAGTTTGGTGAATGAACTGAAATTTCCATGTGGTACCAACTCTTAGCCAGMAGCACAGAAATGCAGCTGCTTTGGGCTCAGATCACAACAACTCCCTTCTGCTGCTCTTTATTCTCCACAGGTTTGCTGCAGAATTCCTGCATCAGGAATGTCCATTGACTCCAGCTGGGTCTTCTGGGGGCTGCAGGGGAATCTGGAGCACCCCCTTCTCTCCTTTTCTGGCCTTGGTGTCTGTTTCTCATGGCTTTTCCCCTCCTTTCTCACTGCTGCTGTGCAGCATTTTTTTCCCATGGAATTACATCCCCACAGAGGAGCCAGCAGGGCTGTTGGTGGCTCAGCTGTGCCCTGCAGTCTCCTGGAGATGGCTGTGCCTGGCATGGGACAGCCTCAGCTCCTCCTCACAGAGGTCACCTCTGCTTGTCCCCAATGCCAGCACTTGGGCACCTGCAGTCAGTATGGGGAGCAGCAAAGGACACATCTGGGATCATGGAAAAAGTTCTCCAGATGCTTGGTGCCTCCTCTGCCAAGGGTGTCAGGAATATGTCAGGCCCTCACCTACTGATGTAGTCTGAGCTTCCAGGGATAAATTCAGCTTTTTTCATCTGGCTATTAAAAAGGTGAGAATGGTCTTTTTAATGAAGCTTATAGGTTCAGGATGTGGCATTGCTTTTTCTTGGAAGCTCACAGGAGGTTTGTCAGTAAAAGGATAAATTAGACATTTATAAGGATAATGTAAATCAGATCAATTCCCTTCCTCTCTTCTATTCTGAAATAGTTTTTAAACAACATTTTTTTTGTTTTAATATCATAAAAACAAGATCTGTACTTTTGTTCTGTAACTATCATTCTGCTCTTTCTTCCATTAGTGCTGTGTGAAAAAGACACAAARCATATGATATCTTTCCTCTTCAGTTCAGTTTAAAGTCCTCTTTGGTGTATTAAAGGCAATAGTTCAAATGTAATTTTACTCATCTKTCATTTCAGAAGCAATTGTTTCTAAAGTAATCACTAAATATTGCGTATAGCTGGTGAACGTGACTGCTCATTTAGTAGGTCTTCCCAAGATGCCTCTACTGAACTCATGTTATTGATACTGAAGTCAAATTAGGAAAATTTATCAAGACTTCTGGAAATTGTTCTTTTTTTGAGGTACAAATGCTGTGTTAAATCCTGGTGTTCATGGGCAAAATATGAGGTTTTTTTTTTGTTTTTTGTTTTTTTTTTTTTTTTAAACTAGCAGTATGTATTGTACTATAAATTACGATTGACAGAGCTTTGTTCTTGTGTAGATAGCTTCCTGTTGCTTCTGAAATTTTTGAGCAAGTCTTTGAATCCTGTGTGGGATTGATCCTGTGGGCAAGCTGAGCTTTTCCTTGCAGAGGGGTGAATGATCCTTCTCATTGCACAGAAATGAGTATACAGGTGAAGAGAAAGCACAGACATTTTTTAAAGGAACTTGGAAAGAGATATATTTATTGAAAAATAAATAAATCATATTGGGATGACTCTTTTCTTCTCCCATTGCTTGTATAGCCTGGCTTTAGGAAGTTCCATATTTTTGTGGAAATGGGAACATCTACTATTTCAGGAAGAAGAAAAAGCCCATTGAGGGTTTTAACTTTGTCTTTTCTTTACCTAGATGTAGATAACAAATGCAAGCTTCAGAAAATTTTAGTGAAATTAATTTGCAGGACAAATGTTCATCTCATAGGATGTAAGAGGTTTAATTTGCATTTAAAATTTTTTCAAAAACAAAGTTTTAGGAAACTGTTATTTTAGACTACGCTAAAAGACTTTCTAAACACATGGAAGAGAAATTAAAAAAGCCTACACGAAACAATGCCACAAAATTGATACATGATGGGATGCTATATAGATGTTTTTAGGTAAGCTTCTCATGYTAACCTGCTGCTGCAGTTGACAGGAGTAAAAGCCCTCCCAGCCTGCAGCTCTGACCTATTTTTAGTTGTCTGCTTTAGGATGAGATGAATCGCATGCTAGGAGGAATGTATTCCCAACATGAGCTTGAGAGGGAGCCTGGGGTAACTAGCTCGGATTTAAATGTCTGTGCTATTAGATTAGGGCAGAGAAATCCCATTCCTCTTACCTTATTTCTTCTTGGTGCAAGATGGGGAAATTTGTCAGGTAGTTGATTCTGTGTGTTGCCGCTGAGAATACCACATTTGCAGGCATAAATGCCGTAATTCTGTTCTCAGTAATATTTAACAAACTGCAAAYAGAGATCGGTAACTTACAGAAAATGCATATGCTCCTGACAAGTCACCTTCAGGGGAATGAGCTTACTTACAGCCTGGGAAAGAAGAATAGKTTAATGATATACTTCTGCCTGACTGGTTTAATATCCTTGCTTTAAAAGAATAARTATCGTGCTCATCTTCTTGAGGCTGTTGTTCAGATTCTGTTTTACATTCTTACATGGTGCTTGTAAGTACCAAATATTTATCTGCACAAAATCCCTGAAAGAAATGAAAAAAGCTACTTTTACACTTTCTATAAATGGGAATCTTAAGCAGAGGCAGACTTTACCATAGGCCAAGTCCCACAGCAAATCTATCCCAGATGAGGAGACTTGAATATATCTGTCCCAAGTCCTCAGCTTTAATTAGAGCAATCCTTCTCCTCTACAACAAACGTCGATAGCAAGCCTCATCTGTATGAAGTATATGTGTGTAATGGTCATAACAACCCCCGTTTCTCCTGTCAGGGGATTGATTGTACTAGCATTGATCCAAGTCCTTGCTGATGAAGTTGTGTTTCTTCTTGAATAGGACTCAGTTTATCACTCTGTGCCAGGCTTATAGAAAAGTGCTTTGCTTCAGRAGCCATTCGCACATCTCTAACATAACACTGAACTGTGAACTAAGTCCTAAAAGGAACAGCATGATAATCCTTAATTTTTTTTTTTTTTCCCACAAAGAATCTTTATTTATAGAAGGGCTTAGTTTAATCTGGTTGCAAAGAGACCTTTTAAGTTTAATAAGTTAAACCACAGAAAATATCAAAAGATGAGCACACCTACTGAAAAATTCCAATTGTACTGAATGTTAGCTTCCTGCATAGGCTGATAATTCAAGGAAAAAAAAAAACAAAAAAACCCAGAGCGATGTTACTGGTTTGTATGTGTGCATACATATATGTATACACACATGCAGGTCTTAGAATGATACTGGAGCTTTCTTATTTTTAACCTAGTTGGCTTGGGCATTGGCTTGGGCACTGCTGCAAGACCTGGATCACCTCAGACTGCAGGACTTACTGGAGCAGCAGAGAAAGATTTTTGGCTTCTGGTGTTCTCTTAGGTCTATGGCTGAACCTGCAAAYGTGTTTGAGTAAATTGGGTTACACCTGGCTTGTCAATGCTGTGCTACTCAAAYTGAGCATGCTTCAGATGAGTACATAGTAAGTGAGGGCAGATAAAGTTGTCTGACAGCACATGGTGATACATAACAAAATTGARTTTTTCTCTGACTCACAATTACAGTTAAGAGTTTTATAGCATCTCTCTGTGCTGATTATGCAGTAAGCAGTTTTTGCAGGTAAAGGGGAAGTTAAATCCCAAGCAGTGGTAAACA
>NW_026623322.1:56397-117907 GCF_030028575.1 Malurus melanocephalus | reverse complement strand
TAAGATCCACTCCCACAATTAACAGTGTTGCAGAACTGAGTTTTAAATCAATGCCTTTTCTTTTCCAACAGCCAGACACCCTGAGGAGTGAGAAAACAGAGCCTGAGGAAAAATTGATAGGATAGATTTCTACTCTAGAAACAAATGCTTTAATTTTTGTTTATAGCAAAAATGTGCTGTCTAATGCAAAGCAGGTTTGTTCATTAATGCTACATTSTCTTGCCAACACTCTCCACAAAACAAAGACAAGGTTTTCCTCTAATTTTGAAGTGCTTCCAGGATAAAGTTATCTTCCTTTTTCTTTTGCTTTTTTCCTAGTAACTATTAGTAGTAGAATTTATTGCCAAGATAAAAACAAGGTAAATTCTATAAACCAGGAGTTTATACAGTTTTAGTATTATGCTTATAACTTTCTGGTGCTACTATATGAAGAACACAATGTACTACAGTTTGTTTTTGGGACTTTAATTTTTCTTGCTTCCTTTTTGTTATATTTTTTTTTGTTCTATTTTCCCCCTCTGAGCTTTCTGGATAACATCACCTTTTTTCCCTTTTCTCTCAGATTATTTTTTTCCACAAAGGATTGCTGAGACTGGGCCAGGTTTGCTTTCAAGAGAGTAGACAATCACTCTGGAGTTTGTGGTGTGAAGTAAAACATACTGTGTCTGTTTGAATTCTTGTTGAATTCTTGTACTGAGACCAGACTGAGWAGTTGAAAAACTTGTGCAGATAGCCCCTGAAATAAAAGTTGAGGAGGAAAACTTAAAAGCAGTTTTAAACTATGGAGAGACTTACTGTACATGTTGGATGACTCAGCCAGATCCTGCAGGGCAGTGTCTCGCCAACAGTTGCTTGAAGTTTTGTACCTGGGGACCATAACCTGCCACACTGAAACTGGAGCCCTGAAATCCTGGATCACTGCAGGATGCTCAGGTAGCTGCCATTGGAAGGATTGCTCTTCCTCTGCTCAAAGCAGGAGCAGCTGCTGGGAAACTGTGATCAGTTTTCATCTCTGGTATTTCAGAAAGGAGCTAAGGGGTGTTTAACATAAATTACAACTGTTTTCTCATTCTCTTTCCTTTTCCTTCTCAAGGTAACATTAAGAAAAATCTGGATCTAAATAACATTGGGATAGTTTGAATTTGAACCTGAATTGGTAAGTGGGACCTTGAAGCCATGATTTGACAGCACTCTTTGATGAACAAAGTGCTTGAATCCTCTGCCTGAGATGAAATGTTTCTTAAATGCTTACAGATGTCTTGGTAGCAGAGGTAGAGTTGCTGCCTAAAGAAACAGAGGAAAGTAATCACTCCCTACTAGCTCACACAGAAAAACATTAATCAGGCAAATGTTGCAGCTCAGCAGGACCACGGCACGGATCCTTGAATTATCTTCTAATAAGCATGGGAACAGCTGAGCTTATTAGCTTATGCACATCACCTTAAAAACAAAACCTCTCAGATCTTGGAATRTGTGACTGGCTGCCTTCACGGGGCTGAATTTCATGGTCTGAGTGTATTATCATTCAGCATATGCTCAGGGATTTTTGAACTTTGTCTCCTGATGTGGAATAAAATCCCCAGAGAAATCAGCTATCTTCATTTATCGTGTCCCACTGTCCAACTGAGTCACCAGAACAGTTTGAAACAAAAAATTTGGCATGAAGACAGTTGTGCATGTGCAAGGAGCTTGGAGTAGGCATTAGGAGGATAAATGTTATTTTGCTCCCTTATCCCCAGAGGAAAGATATTTCTTTTGTCCCATGGCAGAGTATACAGGGAGATAAAAAATAAATGCACGTAGGCTGACTGCTAATGTTACTTAAAAAAAAAAATTAAATTAATCTATTTGTGGAATAAATGTCCTGGTCTTGGCTACCAATCCCAGACTCCCAAAGGAAATTTGAATTTTGACTAGCAAGTGGTAAGGAGAACTTGGTGAATGCAGGAGGGTATTTTGTCCCCAGTRTAAGAACCAAGGGTTGCAGAGATTCTTCAGGAAATGGGGTTATTGATGAAGACTTAAACATAGATTTAGAGCTTAAGATTTACATGCTTGGTCTCATCTTGTGAAATTAAGGTTACTGTGTGTCTTAAGAACCTATTTGCTAAGCAGCTGTTTTTTCAGCATTGTTTTGCTCAGATGCAGAACTGGCGGGGGCAATTCTAGAAGACATGAGACTRTCGTGGCAGAGGTGAAGATTCCATCCCAAAAGGCACTCCTGCAGCCGTGTGGTGCAGACAGCTGCCCACTGTCAGGCCCAGCTGCTCACTGTAGACTGTGGGCACTGGGTAGGATTAGGATTTTTAAAGAAGTTGTACTCCACATGCACCAGAGAGTACTTTCTAAGATTCCCTTTCAATTTTAATAAAACTTATTTCTCCTCTAAGAAGCATTCTGTCCTTGTGACTGAGCATGTTCATGAGCACWGTCTGCTGGTAATGTTTGTTCACTGTTATACTCTTATTTATGCACTCAGTTTTGCCCACAGGTTGAAAATGTTCAGCAATACTCCACAGAGCAGCTCAAAGGCCATTGAGGAAATTATCAAGGAGATAAAGCATTCTTGTTCTGTCCACACARTCCGCAGAGCAGCTCAGTGGCAATTGAAATGCCACTTGAAATATAGATTTAAATTTTGTACAAGAACTACTAAAGCTGCTCTCATTCCCAGCAATTTGAGAAGTTCAACACAGCAGGCTCCAACCTTTAGTACTGCTTCAAAATGCTGTTTTCTCCCTTTWCTGCTAGCACGAGGCTTCAGAAGAGGCACCAATAAAGACCATAGAGAATTGAATGTTATAAAACCTATGGAGACTCATTAGCATTTGTTGACTTTTTGCCCTGTTTCACAGTGAATGACTCCATATTATTCAGCTAATCTAAGTACAGAGAAGGAAGGAGATCAGCTATTCCTTTTCTATTTCGTTTTCAGTCCTTGACTTTCTTCCCATATGTTAAATGAATAGAGACAGGAAAAATGTCAGTGATGACATGATCAGTTCCATTATTAACCCTCCCATAAACAGTCATGACTCCCATGCAGTCTCCCTTCATATTCATCATTGACAGAGCACCTTGCTAACAAGCTTGGCAAAAAAGACTTGTGCAAAAAAAAAGAATGAAAAATCAATTATCTTAACAAATTTTTCTGAGATGTCTTTTGATTTAGAGCTGTATACTGTTGGGGAGGGACCTTGCACAGTAAGGACACATACATGTATATATGTATATTTCTTTATCTCTATATATCTATATATCTATACATCTATATATCTATATGTCTATCTATCTATACATCTATACATCTATACATCTATCTATCTATACATCTATCTATCTATCTATCTATCTATCTATCTATCTATCATCTATCTACCATCTATATATCTATATATCTATACCTATATATTTATATAGATATATATATACAAAAACCATTATAAATGTTATATATATATAATTTTTTTTTGTTATTGGAATTGGGTTGGTTTAGCTTGGCCTTTTGGTAGCGGGGGAGGTGACAGAGGTGGCTCCTGTGAGAAGCTTCTAGAAGCTTCCACCATGTCCAGCAGAGCCAGTCCCTGATGGCTCTGAAGAGGGACATTCTTCTGGCCAGGCCTGGGCCAATTAGAGATGTTGGTTACTCCYCTGTGATGACACATTTAAGAGGAAATCAAAACAAAGTGCACAGGCAGTTTTTCTATCCAGAGAAGGAGGAGGAGGTGAGAACATGTGAGGGAAACAAYATGGAGACCCCAAGATCAGTAGGGGAGGAGGGGGAGGAGCTGCTCCAGGCACCGGAGCTGGGATTCCTTTGCAAGCTGTGGTGAAGACCATGGTGGAGCAGCTGGAGACCCAGTGGAGAGAAGGGGCTGAACTTCCAGTCTGGAGCAGCCTGTCCTTGAAGGGCTGCACCCCATGGATGAGTGACCCACTCCACAGCAGTTTTGGGGGGACAATCTGCCCTTAGTGGGGGCTCACGGTGCAGCAATTTTGAGAGAAATGCTGCTCATTACTTGGACCCACACTRGAGGAGTTCACAGAGAATTGTATCCCATGGGAGGGATCCCACAGTGCAGCARGGGAAGGACTCCTCTCCCTGAGCAYCAAAAGAAGCTCTGGGTGWTGAACTGACCAAACCCACCAGCCCTGCCCCACTGCTCTGCCAGTGAGAAGGAGGGAGGGCTGGGGGAGAAGAATGGTGTTTTGAGGGCTTATTTTACTTCTCATTATCCTCCTCTGATTCTGTTAGCAACAAATTCACATTGTAACTTCAAGATGAGCCTGTTTTGTCCTTGAAGTGTTTTTTTTTCCGGTCCTTATCTCCACTCATGACCCCTTTGGTTAACTTTTTTTCTCTCCTCTTCCCACTGTGGCAGGTGAGAGCTGAGTGGCTGTCATGGGTRCCTGGAGWTTGGACAGTGTCAAACCACAACAGAACTGTAAACAGACAAGGATGGATCTGAAGCCCTCTAATATTGTACAGGCCATTTTTGAGTTGTGTGAGTCCTTAAATTTAAAGATGTATCCTGATGAGCTGTGGATCAGTGGACTGTCTACAGCCACCACCCTCCTCTGGCAAAGTCAGCCCAGTGCCTCTCTTATTGAAGTTTCCCTCTGGAGTATCTCCTCCTTCCCATTTGTGTAGTGGCCACTTTTGAGGTTAAACAACTGTAAATAAGGTTATTTTGCAGTCACTTCCCTTCAGGGTTTGGGTATTGTTGGTTTTTTTTGCAGGGCTCTATGTACCTAAGAGGTTTCCAAATCTGTTTCCAGTGAATAATCATTGGATATATTAAAGAAACATCTGTTGCTAGCTAAGTGATTTCTCCAATGCAGCTGTATCGGCTCTGAAAATAAAATAGTGAGTCTGATTTCCTAATCTTAACCCCCTCCCTCTCTCCACCAAACTCCCCAAAAAACAACAACAAAAAAAAAATCCAAAACAACAAAACCAAACCCCCAAAACCCAGACTGGCTATTTAATTACTTATCCAAAGACCTGAGCTTTGCTCCAGGTCTTTCTTTTCATGTATGTGGTAACGTCAGCTTCTGATTACAGGTATGGTGGCAGTCCAAGTTGAAAGTCTATATACTTTTGTCTTTTCTGCACATTCTAGAATCACATAAACATCTTCATGAGGCCTTTCTTAATTAAGCTACCTCTTTTCCCATCATATTATATAAATATTGCAGTTCTCTACCTGTGGCAGACAATGATGGGGTTACAGATCTTAATGCCATGCGTCAGGAAGCTCTGGACTCTGTGGAGTGATGCTGTTCAGTCTGAGACCAACACTGCCAACTCCCCTTACCACAGAGTTCAGGAATTATCCTAGGCAARGTGATCAAAGGCTGCCAGGGATCCCTTCAGCCAGGCCAGAGCTGTGTGGTTGGAATAATAGCAAATGCAGCTTGGGAACTAACTGGAAATATACTGAAATATACTAAATAGAGGTTTAGATTCCTCTCCTTTTATAGGGTGCTGTGTGGGGAGGCAAAGGAGGCACTCATAGCCATATTTTCTATTTCTCTTGCTCTTGTTTGTACTGAGCACACAACACATTAAAAACGTACATTTGAAACAACAGGACATACATAGACTACTGGAGTTGTAAGAAAATAAAATAGAAGTTAGAAAGCAAATGGCTGTTTGCAGTTTGAGTTCTGCTGATGAGAAAATCTAAGTGGTGTTCTCTGATCCCTGTTGCTTCAGAGGTCAAGAGGTCAGTKTCCTTCCCAGGAATCTTTTGGGTACCATCCTGCTACTCCCTACTGTGCAAGRTTTGTGTTCTGTTTTAGCATTAGGAGAGATGTTTTTTTTTCCCTGCTGGCAATAATGTTGCTTTGCTAAGTCACAGGACTGAAAACTTGTTTATTTTCTTTGACAGCGTCAAAAATCTTGGGAAAACCGAGGATTTTTTTGGTTTCCCTCTCTAGATTGCTGTTGAAGGGTGTGTGTTCCTGTGTGGGGTGKTTTTGACTCCAGACTTCAAGCCTGTGTGAAATTTTTCAGCAGTGACATTTCTGTGACCGCTCTCTTTAAAGTGGGACAAGCAGAAATAAACAAGAAGYTGCCAAGGTGGCAAAACTCTTTTAATGCCATTTTCTGCCTTTCAGATATTCCCTGTACCTGTGTCTATGTCCTGGTTCTGGCCAGGACAAGGTTCATTTTTGCAGTAGCCAGGAGGGGACATGGCTGAGACCCAGAGGCTATTCTATACCATCTCACTTCATTTTTTACAGGGGAAAGTGGAAGGGTTCTCTCCCAGGCTGGGGGAGTGTGGTGACAGCCAGTTTGTGTTCTGCCATGAGCATTTGCATGTGGATTACTTGCCTCTCTCTCTTGTATACTTTCTTTCATTAATATTGCTGCTCTTTCTGTTTGCTTTCTTGTCTCATTGCTGGTTCCTGTAAATTGTTCTTATGACAACCCGTGATTTTCAGCTTCTGTGCCTTCAACTCTCCCCTCCATCTAGCTGCAGGGAAGAGGAAGAGGAARGGAGGAGTGAGYRAGCGATGCATGGTTTGGAGTRGTTTCAGTGGGAACACAACATTGGGGAGCACCATCCCTAAASCAYGAGAGTCAGTGACCATTCCAGTTTAGCCAAGATTCTCAGTCTAAAATACAATATTTATTTCTGTTTGATTTTATCTTCCTGTGCTACAATCCCAGTGGTACCAAAATGCCTTTCAGGCTTTCTGGTAGGAAGTGCCTGTGAATGAATCAGTTGGCATAACTTGCTTATGTGCTGAACAAACGTCATTTTCCCCTTTTCAGAGCCAAGTGTGTCACCTGTGATGTCTCTATTGCTCTGAAATTTAGGCTTTGTACACTTTGGCAGAGCACCTACAACAAAACACCTTTTCATGAGCTAAGGCAACTGTGTTATACAGTGCTGCATATGCCAGTTGGTAGAGAACAARCACTTTCCTAGGAATTAAAGAGATAACAAAATATTGCTCCCTCCAAATGCAGGGAAGTATGCCTGGAAGAGTCAGTGGAGATAATCTATTTCCATTTAGGAAGATTTTTTTTTTCCCCTTCTGTCCTCCATGTGTGTCAATTTGTGGCTTATCTRCTACAGAAAGCTAAAAGTAGTTAAYGATTTCTTGTAAACCATTTAAAAATTACTATTGCTAATTCAGTCCTAGTTTCCAACTTTACCTTACTAGGGGACTTACTAATGTTAAGCATCAAAGGATTAGATTAAATTGTATTAAATTTAAATTGTTTTAAAATAGATGTCAATTATCTGACTGCTGATGAACATATTTTGGATGAACTTACTGGTTTTCCAATTCTTGAGATTAAAATGTATCTATGTAATGGTATATCTGAATTATGTTCTCAGCTTTTTAATTTATAATCAAGAAAATATTTTAGGCATCACTACAGAAATAATAATTTGTGCGTCAATGTGGTCACATAATAGGTTATATAAGAGAATTGTAGTAACAATAACAATAACAGCAATAATAATAATAATAATAATAATAATAATAATAATAATAATAATAATAATAATAATAGGCACATTGATATTTCTGGGATAAATGAATGATGTAGTAGCTGATGTAAGCCTTATAGCAGGAAAACCCACAGGTAAGACTTCTAACTTGTATGCTGCTTATTTAAATGGTTTGTGCAGCAGTATCTGCTGCATGTCTGGTCCATAGCAGGTATGACAGTTGCAAAAATACTTCCTGTAAGTCAAAAGTCATGCTTTGCCAAAATCCTGGTCAAGCTTCTTTCTTTTTATCTTTACTTGAAAATATTCACAATGCAAAGTCATTTGAAAATGAGCCTACAATAAAGTATACAAGGCCTATTAAAAATTATTAATTCCACTAATGGTATATTTTTATTCTTATTTTTTCTGATATCAGAAACTTAAAATTACCACTTTTGGGTTTTCCTTTTTACTTTAGGATCTTCAATCTAGGAAAAGAATTCTTATTAGAAAATGAAGCTCTCGTGTGTGCTCCTTACTGGATCAAAAGTAGGTATCAAGGTTTGAGGACTTTTTTGCTGTTGTTTTTATTTGAGGTTAAACAAAACAGCTGAAGATAACCCAAAGTAACAGATTCATTAGGTTAATAGAACAATGCTTTTCAACTTAATTTGTTCAATATATTTCTAATATGAATGAAAAGCTGGAGTRAAGTTATGGGGTATAGAATTTTATTTTCTCTGTTCYTACAGTTAATKTTCTTTGRCTGGTTGGTTGGTTGAATTGTTTGGGTTGTTCAGTGACCACCAAAGTGTTCAAAACTCTCTGCAGTATACTTCTTGATTTATTTGGATTTCAAGTCTGCTTAGTCTTTTTTAAAAATCAAATTATGAGGCATGGGCATGAAAAATCTACTGAGACTGTCATTTTTTACTACCATCTGTGAGTTGTGTTTCTTTAAAAACTGCCTTCTCCTGCTTGTTTCAGGTAATGAATCAGGATATTAAATTAGGTGCTACTTGAAGGATTAAGATACTACTGMAACTTGTAATAAATTTACAGTCACCATGGTGAGAATACTTGGCAAATTTAGAGCTGATCTTGTATTCTTGTTATCTTCATGGATAATTCCCATATTCCTCTATTCAGGCAGAAAAAGCAGGAGYCTCTTCTCCAAAGATACACTTATGTATGCATGAATGGATGCTTCCAGGAGCCCAGGAACACTTGCTTGTCAGCTTTCTGTATTGTCACACAAGTGTGGAGAGGGTAGGAAATGGCAGTGCTTTTTATCAGGACAGCACARGTGGATGGCCTTTGTTAACAATTAACAGTGGGATGTTAGGTGATGTGTTTTTCCTTAGCATCTCAGAAAYACATTGTTATTTCAGGTTCTGAAAGCAAGCTAATGGCATAAGCCCTGAGCTTTGGCCAGGCTAATGTATTCTGTGTATAGCCACAGCTTTGGCAGCTAAAATGTTTCCTTTGCATCTATCCATTGTTTGTTTTCTTTCCTTACTTAACCTTTCTTCTCAGAGCACCGCTCACTCTGTTTTTTTATGTTGCTACTGCCTACTTTATTCCTCAGCTGTTTTCTTCCCTTCATTTCTGCTTGTCTCCTAAGGAAATGACAAACCAGAAACAGTTGAGTGGTCAAGTGTATCTGAAATAAAGCAAGCTGAYGCATGTGGCATGGTTCAGTGGATGGAGCATTTCATTCTGCATCTGAAAAAAGTTCTCTCTCCGTCACTCATATTTTTTTTTTTCTTTTTTTCAGTGCTGAACAAGATATTTCATCTTAATTTAGACAGCAGTGAGACATGCTACGTGCCTACTTTTGAGAACTTTGAAATTCAGGTTAATAGCATGCTTTTTGGTATAGATGYACCTTTTTCTAATTGTGGGAGGAGAATTGAGTAGGTTTGTTTATGCGTGACTGCCATRAAGTGGAAAGAACAGCTAAGAAGGCAATCTATTGTTCTGGAACCATTCCMCTGTGGAATACATTCTTGTCTTTGATCTGTAATAGCCCAAGTGAGTCATCTTTTTCAGCTCATCTCCCAAAGAACATGTTCAAATACATGATAACTGAGCATGGAGGTCATGGAGAGTGCAGAACCTTGCATCTGCTGCAGAATTGCTGTGCCGTTCATGCCCTGTTTCCTGCTGTTAGAAGGGCAATCCCATGAGACAAATGTTGGCTCCAGGACAGCCCTGATCCTGTCCTGCTGCAGCTGCAGGCTTCTCACCAGCCTTAGGCAATTTCACAGGCACTGGRCAGAGTGATGCAGCCACATCCAAGTGACCCTACATAGATCAGTGGGGATCTGGAGGGCTGATCCAGCCTGATCTAGCATAGCATCTGTTGTGCCTGCCTGAGTTGGTTTGTGTAGAGCCACTCTGGTACTGCCTGGCCCAGCAGTCCCACAAAGAGAAATGCAATGAAACCCTGGAGTGACCTGCAGGCAGCCAGTCGAGCTGGGCTTAATGATTGCAGCAGTTTGGGRACAACAAAAATTGCACTGACACGGTGCTCTGCCTGATCTGGTGAATCCAGCAGGACTGGAGCACCTGAGCCTGCTTCRATTTGCAGTGAGGGCTGCAGGCAGKGAAGCTGATATATTAGAGACTGTCATCAGCAGGTCCTGTAAGCAGTCACCACAGAAGTTGTGACACTGAGTGTGCCAACACAACCTAAGTTTGGGGTTTTCTGAGTTAATTCTTTATTGAGGAGATGCTTGGTTTGGAAAAATAAAGCAAGCAACAGATAAGCTTTGGGGCAGGGGCTGTTGCTCTCSCCTTCCTTTAACCRAAAAAMMCCCCCAAAACSYCAAACCAAACACCATACTTCTCCATAAATCCAAGATAAGGTCCACTAAGGCAAAAAGATATTATGCTGATAAAGCAGAGTGCTTGAAAGAAATGCGAATTTATTATCTTTAGAACAGATGGAGATCAGCAAAGAAGTTTTAATGGACTACAAAACCTGYAAAGTTTTTTGAATTCGTGATTATACTGTCTTGTAAAACTCRTAATTGCCTCAAAGAGTAATGAGTGGGCCTCAAACAAATTCACATTGGTAGAAATGTGCACCGAATTTAATAGACCCTGAGTCAGAATTAACTTGGCTATGTTGAATTTTAATGTTAAATGGTGCTTCTCATAAAACACTTCAAAAGCAGAAAACTGACGTCTGAAGAGACAAAGCCATACAAACAAAACAGGTCTCTGGTAGCTATTAATTTGTGAGATAGCACTTAGAGAATATTTCCTTGTAGACTCACCATGAAAATAAAGTGAAAAAAAAAATGGACTCAAAGTTGCAAGACTGCAACGTAACGTGCACTATGATTCATATGTATTGWTATGAAGGTGCTGGAATAAAAGAAAGGAACTGAATGTTCTTACTGGAATTCCCCTGATAGATGAACAGGCAAACGGTTGTCTAAGTAAAGGATGATATCAGAAAAGAAATGCAATAAAACATCAGAGCTTTTCAACTGAGCCAACCTTTTGTCTTGCAGATAAAAAAAAAAAAAAAAAAAAAAAAAAAAAGTGAGGTCATACAATAGAAATGTGTTTTTTATTCCTCCTTTGTTTTAAAAGACATATCGGCAGGAATAAAATGCAGAATACTTCTCAATTATTTTTGTTCTAGGTCTAGGTGGCTATGAGGAAGCATTTATCTTACGAAAGATTTTTTCTTTGTTATATGATACTACCCTGGCTTGGGACTTCAGTGCTCTGGCACCATTTGCAGATGTTTGTGAAAAGGGGTGTARGACAAATCAGTAATTTCTGCTCTTGTCCAAACAAAGGCAGTAACACTCATAGCTGTCCTCAGGGCAGCTGAGGAAGGATGTAGACTTAAGGCTGCTCAGTTGAGAGGAGGAAGATGTCTCTGGGCTCCTGCACACCAGTAAGCAATGAGGGAATTTTCCTCCTGGGAAACCGGACCATCAGTTTTTGGAGATACTTTGCCTATTCTTTAGGTTTGTTCTGGTCTCTGCCAGGACTCTTGAGTCCTGTTTCTGTGGCTGTCTGAAGTTGATGCTCCTGGCCATGTTCTAGGTTGGGAAAGTGCAAGCACCCTGGCCCTCTTTCTGTTCCCTGCTGGCCATTAACCAAGGAACCATCAAAAATATTCTGATATGACTAGGTGACTGAGTATCGAAAAAAGAAAGAGAAACTGCCCATGAAGAGGGTGATAATTAATTAGCCTTAGCATAACCATACCTGCCTGAATGTTCCATGTGTGGTTTTTTTGGCTTTTTGATTTTTATAGAGATGAAAAGATATTAAACTGTTCAAAAGAACTCCCATGAGCTTRATGGTATTGATATGTGACCACTTCTCAGGGAAGCCTGTTCCAGTGCCCACCCATTGTCTGGGAGAAGAACCTTTTCCCAATACCTAACCTGAACCTCCCCTACTTCATGCCTTTGGTTTAATTAATATAATAGCATGAAAATGATTTRTGTATTTACGTATTTATGCAGAACAACTTGTTGAGAGACTTTGGTTTAGCAATTCACTTTCCTAGTATCTCACAGAATCATAGAATAATTTAAGTTGAAAAAGATCTTTAAGGTTATTTTGTCCAACCATTAATAAAACACCACTGCCTTCAACAGTAAATCATACCCTGAAATGCCAGTACATCCAGTAGTGTCTCCACTATTAAAGCTTACAAAGCTGATTTTTTTTTATAATTCTGTGCATCTTGCATTGCAGTGAAACACAAAACTGCTCCTTATAAAACGTAAAAATAATTAATCTCCTTTAGAATATCTGTAAAACAATTTTCAAATTTTTTAGAGAAGCAGATAACTGTGAGTCTGTAGGATACTGTGTAAATGGACAGAAAAAACCAGATTCTTCGAGACCTACTAGTATGCAGAAAGAATAGAACAGAGYTGCAAAGATGATCAGTAGGAGGAGGAATTATGTAAGTTTCCTAAAGTAAAAATAAATGCCTCTTCTAGAAACAAAGTCCTTTGGCTATAATATGTAAAGAAAGCTGGCAAATTCCAGTATAAGGAAAAGGTATTTATGTATGAGGAACTTGGAAACATTTGAATGGTTCCTCTCATCAAKAATTCCCAATGTTTCACACTGGGCATTGCACAAAAAGCCTTGTAACAGGTGTAGAATGAGGTTTACACCACATTTACTCTGAGTAAGTGCAAAGTTCTGCTTTCTTAAAAAAAAAATTCTACAGCTGATGAATGTTCCTGGCGCCCACCAGTGTTTCCTTCCCATTGCTTTTGTCATTACCACCAAGGATAAGTGAAAACCAAGGTGAACTGCTTAGATTGTATCTATCTTAGATTCTACTTTAACCCTTCTAAGAGTTTAGMTAAAGCAGGGAACTTAGCATTCATCTGAAATTCCTCACATAACAGATAAAACTATTAACATTAACTTTTTTTCTCTGTGTGTTGTTGTACATGTGCAATTCAGGTAGCAGTATCAGGAATTTTTCCCACTGAGGAGTGAAGCGCTGCTGAACAGGATGTAGAGAGAACAGAGCTTTGCGGAGCTCACAGGGGACCCTCTGTGCCCTGTGTATGCCACAAGATGYATGTGAAGAGCAGTGACCCAAAACTGTGTTTCTTCCCTCTTGCCTTTGGGGAAAAAAATGAAAACAAACACCTTGACATGCCTGTTAGGTCAATTTTATTTTCTGCAGRGATTCAGCCTGCAGCATGTGAGCTAAAGCATGAACAAAAGCAGTTGAAAGAAATCATAGTTCAATGAACTTTGAACAGTCTCCTGAAATCAAAATTTACTAAGTGGATTAGATATAAGAGGAGAGACATAAAATGCAACCCATTGAAGAGAAAAGGAATCTTCTGTTTTCCACRAGTTTCATCATGATATCTTCAAGAATACATTAATATGAGGCAGCAGTAGTGCCTCTAGGATCCCAAGATGCAGCTGTCAGCTAACATCTGCCAAGAAGGGACTTGGTTCATTACTTTCAAACCTTTCCATTGCTCATTAGGTCTCACCAGATGGGGATTCAGTATTTTGAAGTCAGTCACCCTGTATGAAGTAGTTTGTTCATGACACTGATGAACAATTATCTACCTGCACAGTTGGGACTTGTATGCTGTTTATTTCAACTGAGTGTCAGTACAGGGCACAACGTTAGCATCTGATGATAAAATGGAAATACAGAGGGTCAGTTTGACTGAATGGGTGCATGAATGAGATTGAAACTTTTCTGCAATAATTCTGTCATTAATTTCCCTGTAACAGGGTCCATTCCAATAGCCCCTTGTAAGATTTTGCTACATGATTTTATTTATTTTACTCTTCAAGTACAGAAAAATACAAATTATAAGTTCAAAAATATTGTTCCAACCCATCCAGTATAAGATGAACCATTGTGTATAATAACTGTTGTATTTCTGTTGGTTGATAAATGTTTAATGGTTTGTTAGGAAACTAATTTTTTAAATCTCAATTTAAATCAGGAGAGTGACAATAATAACTCACTTACATATTTGCATTGTCACCTGCAAAAGCAGCTATAAAYGTTATTCATTTTAATTCCTGTGTATAGTTGATGGGTACAAATATATGACAATTTGCCCCCTGAAAAAATTTTCTAATCTCTATYGTAATGTTTCTTTTGCATTTTCTGTTCTTCACAATTCTTATTATAAACAGAATAAACCAAAACATTGTCTCCTGCATCATGTGAATAACTCATTTGAGGGGTTTTGTGTTGATGGCTCTATGCAGCATCAGAATTGAAAAGTGATYAAAACCCTTGAATGATAATTTAAGYGATCTTTATTTTCCCACATATTTCAATTAAATCAAAACACAGGCAAATAWGGGAAAAATAAGTATCTATACATGCATGTACACACATATACCTATACTTGTATACACACAGGAAACTCGCAGTAGAAATAATTTTTCAAAAATAAAATCAAGCCAAGTTAAAATAATTTCCTCTAATATTAAAAATACTCACATTTCAAGACCAGATGTTGGTCTCTTTGCTGAATTCTCAGTGAACTACATTTTTTTTGACTTAAACAGGAAAATGCCTCTAAGCAGACTGTAGAGGATAACCCTGAAGTATCTGAGTCACCATGGATAGCAGGAGGCAAGTTAGTTTCTCATTGAAAATATAGGCATAACACAGCTGTAAACACAATTTTGGGAAATTTACTGGTGTACTTAATTAGCTGCAGCAGTACACTGAAATTTTTAAGGTCCTTTCTTGCCCATAGTGAAGAAACTGGAAGAGGAGGCAATGCCAAAAGCTCTTATCCCTTCACAGCATGACTGGCCAGTGGATTCTTTCAGTAGCAGACGGATTTGTGCACTCGTTTATGCACCTTTTCAGGAACTTTTCAATTGACTGCGTAAGGAAAAATAGGGTAAGGCTTCCCTTGCCTTACTTTATGATGAGAATTGATGCTAATGTATGAAAAATAAAGCTCTCAGCTTTCTCCCTTGTTTTCCGACTATCTTGGAGAACCTACAATAAAGATCTTGCTTTGCAGTTCTACTCTGAGCACATGTTCAGTAGAAACTTTTTTTTTAATTTCTTTTTTTCCCCCTCTTACATGCTTATTTAACCAACCCTGATGTCTCTGCTATTGAAAAACAGATTTTGTGGTCTGAGGGGAAAAAGCAAAATTTCTGTTAAAGGTTCTGGAATTAAATAGTTCATTATAAATCTTGGTAATATTAAAAAAAAAAAAAATATTTTACTTAAGGAACTCTGAGGTCAATCTATGTTTTCAATTTAAACCATCCAGGAAACATTGAGGAACCACAACTTTACAGCAAAATTTCTCTCTTACAGACAAGTTATTTCTGTATGGTCAGCTACTATGAMTATATTGCTGCAAACCTACAGGAACCTGAAAAGTAATGGTAGAACAAAGTCTAAATGAGTTGACCCTGAACATTTGTCTGAAATGTGATGGAAATTCTTCTCCAGTTTAAGTCAGCAAGGATTTCCCATGCATTTCTCAAAGTTTCAAGGTCAATATAGTTCTTAGTACATAAATTAAAAATAAAAAGGATTGTTTGTCATATCRCAGAATCACAGAACCCGAGAATCTGCTAAGTTGGAAGGAACCCACAAGGATCACTGATATACATTGACTGAGACAGATTTACCTCTTTGGCAACTGAGGTAAAAAGCAATTTATCAGAAAAAAAAAATCAGTGTAAATCAGTAGCACAGAAAAAAACATACTGAAGTGGAATGGAAAGAAGACAGTGCAGGCTGACAGATGGCAAGTCCTGCCTTACCTTTCAGTGGAGAAGAGACCCATGTTTGACAACTCCTAGAGGAGCTAAGAGCAAGAGCTGTGTRTAATTGCCCCTTACAGTTGGCATGTGGACTAAACGATGAGTCTTTATGCACTGCCTTAACAAAATGCAAGAAATGCATCCTCCAATCTTTGKGTATTATTCTCAACCCCTTAGTGTATTATTCTTGGCAGGTTATAGCCTTGTAATATTCCCACAGAGGTGGAGTGACAACTCTTGTGCCTTAATGGTGAGGTTTAGTAAATTGAGTCTCTGCAGATTGTTCATASTGCCTCAGGAGAATAGAAGGACTTAATTTCGTCACTAGTAGTAACACTTTATAGCTGTGCCATTTTAAAGGATGGCAGTACAAGCCATAAACTGACTTCCCCAAGCATCAAGAAGCAGGATGAGTTTTTCCAGGCAAGAAGTGTGTGGTGGTGTGTTGGTAACATCCGTCATTTTGGTGTCTTCTGCATCAATATACCTTATTTTTCCATATACTGAAGGWTGGGCCTGACTGCAAGACCAAGGTCAAAAGTAATAGCTAAATTCAGTATTCCTACAGGTTGGTGAAAGGGAGTGAATTTTAGTGGATTCTGGTGTTTTCTGCAGAACTAACAAGTGTGCATTTTAGCAACTATTCTAAAAATCTTTATGTCTGTAAAGTAGCAGAATATTTTTGAGTGTGTGCTCCTCCCATTCAGAAATAATTAAAAAAATATATATTTATGGACATTTGAAAGCTGATCATCTTGAATGGCAGAGACCTCTTGTGCCTGCTTGCATAGAAGTGGAATATCAGTATTTTTCTACTTAATTTACTTTTGTTGACAAACYTTATCTAAAACACAATACTCTTTTGGCAGCTCTCAGGGACTGTTTTCYTCAACTTAGATTTCAGGCTGCTGAGTACTGTTAGCTTAAAACCTGGTGCTCTCTGGCAAAGGTGAGGTAAAAAGCTGCTCCTGTTTCCCATCTGCATGTCAAAAGTTGTTTATAGCAGCAGTTTAAATTATTTTTTCAAATACTTAGTTAAATATTTTTACTTGACTTTTATAATGAAATAAAGTATGCCTTGATTAAAATGCAGGCTGTGAGCTCTGGMAGTTTTACTGGCAATTTGTGACACTTACCTTTTTTTCTGCCRTGGCTAGACTGTTTCATGTATAATTTGCTGTGACAAAACACTGGCCCTACTTATTGTCTATAAATACAGACCCATTAGAAACATGTCTGAGGTGTAGCTTTTTAATGGCTGCATAATKTCCCCAGACCTGCAGTTAATGGAATAGTAAACAACTTTTTGGTTGCCAAAGCAGTGAAGCAGAAGCRTTCCTCCATAAAATTAGTTTATTGTAGATGCATGGATATTTCATGACAAGCACAATGATTTGTTTCTACTTACAGACAAATATGAATTCTTCTCATCTCGGTCATATGAATATTTTTGAAGGTGTCAGGCTCATCTTATGATGAGCACGATTCCTCTRTGTACACTCGCTGCATAAAGAAGWGTAAAGGTTGTCATTGTAGTGAACCTCTTTATGAAACACTTAGTAATRTCTGAGGATGTGAATTTTGATAAATACAGATGGTTTCCTTCCCATACATAGAGCATAGAAAACAACACCTACAGCATATAAGTGAGTAGGAGGTAGATAAATAYGCAGTGCTTGAGAAAAATCCATAGTTTATGAAAAGAATCCAATATAATTTACTAACTTTTTACTTTGTCTTAATTACAGACCTGCAAAGTTATGAAGAAGCTAAAATGAGCCCAGTGAAAAGTCAGGTGTGCTAAAGAGATTACTCCAACTGAGGTAACATTTAAAAGGAAGAAAGTGTGGACTTACTTGCCTTTTAAAAAATATTATAATCAATACAAAAGAAAACCAAATCAGAACATCTTTCTTAACTCTCAAGAATAAATCACATCAGAAGAATGTTCATATACTCTCTCTGTTTCTATGTGATTTGAAAAACACTTTATCTACTCTAGATCATAGAAGGGTTGAAGGGGATCTTAAAGGTCATTTAGTCCCAATCTCACTTGACAGGACCTGGGACACATTCCCATTGACCAGGTTGCACAAGGCCTTATCCAACCTGACTTTGAACACTGMCAGGGTTGGGGCATCCACAAATTCCCTGGGCACCTAAATCTGCTCTTTTTCAGTTTGTACCCATTMCTCCTTGTCCTGTCACTGCAGTGCCTGATGAAGTTCCCCCTCCAGCTTCCCTGTAGGACCCTTTTAGACACTGGCAAGCTACTGTGAGGTCTTCACACAACMTTCTCTTCTCCAGGCTGAACAGCCCCAGATTTCTCAGCCTGTCTTTGTAAAAGAGGTGCTCCGGTCCTCTTATCAACATTTTTGCCTTCCTCTGGACTTGYTCCAACAGTTCCATGTCCTTCTGATGCTGGAACAGGATGCAACACTCCAAGTGGGATCTCACAAGAGCAGAGCAGAATGGAAGAATCACCTCCTTCAACCTGCTTGGCCCTGCTCCTTTGGATGCAGCTCAGGATTCCATTGACCTCCTGGACTGTGAGCTCATTCTGTTTGGCTCACACTGAATTTTTCACCAACCATCACCCCCAAGTCCTTCTTTGAAGGGCTGCTCTCAGTCACCTCTCTGCCCAACTCACTGGTTTTGGGATTGCCACACGCAGGTGTAGGATCTTGCACTTTGTTGGACGTCATGAGATTTGTATCAGCCCGCCTCTCAAGTGTATCAAGGTCCCTCTGGATGGCATCCTTTCCCTCCAGTGTGTGACCCGTTATAACTCTCTGATTTTGTGATAAAAGCAGCAGACGTTTGGGGTTTATTTTGTATTTAAATAGTTGACTATTCCTTAAAAAATATAGTATTGCACACTCCAGTTACCTGCCAGTCCAGTTGCAAAGTCCTTAAAACATGTGATACATCTCCCTACACAGCCATTTCACTAAAACTGGAATTTCTTCTTTTTTCACATCCACTTAATGCTAAAGGCACTTAGTTTCATGCTTGCCTTATCGAGCTTTGTACAATTTCASAAGTTTTTCCACATTTATATCCCTTAACCCTCTATTATATCCCTCAGCAATTCACAAAGGAGATGATTACTGGCTTCTGAGCTGGTAAAACTACACAGCTACTGCATCAGCTTTTAGAAGGGCTGTTATTTACAAGCCTCCTCCTTTCAGGCCATCTGTGAGGCTTTGAAAAAAAAGTCCTCCTTTTGTTATTCAGTGGAATTTAAAGAGCTTGTGATACATAAATATGTCTAATGTTGCARTGAAATAGTTTAGTGGGCTGAATAAAGCAGAAACCAAGCAAGATAGGAATCAAATTATCCAGTAAAGGAGGTTWTATATATTGGTTGCCAAGTTTTAGCAATGTTAGGAAACCTCAGAATAAGTTGTTATCAGTGCAATTAACCTCCATGGCTGAACTTAGCTGAACAACATCACTTTCAATGCTAGAAGTCTTTAGTGCAGCTAATAAAAGTGAGCTGCAAGGGTTGCTTCCGAACTGAACTCATCTGTTCTCCAGTTCACTATCTGGTTGTTGAAGAAGATAACTTTTTTTTCTCTGTGGCAACACAATTTCAAGGTGGAAATAAATCTGCGTGATAAATTATACTTTTTATACAGAGAAGTTTCATAAGCATGTTTTTGTCATGGCTCTTAAGCTACATGCTAAGGTACAAAAGCATTTGAGGACAATCAATCCTGTGAGATCTCTGTATTACAGACTACCACAGAACTGATATTCTTGTTCAGACAAGATTATATTTTATAAGTGCTCTAATTTTTGAAACAATGCAAGACCTTTTCTGAACAAAAGAATGTTTTTTGAAACAAAAAAAAGGAGTGAATGTTCTCATTTTCATTTATTATGTGTTAGGAGCATACCTGTATTTGAAATATCARTGAAAAAGTTAAGATAATCAGGTTAAATTTAACAACATTAAAATTTCAAAGGAATTTGGAACTTTTYGTGTTCAGCTGAGAATATGCAAAAAAGTACTTTGAGACTCAGAGGAGAAAGGAGATTGGAAGGAGAGTGAAATAGAATTGCACAGAGCTTCATGGGCACAAATTACATCTGCTGCAATTGAAAAAGGACAAATAACTGAACTATGAAATTGGCAGATTCATCAAGTAATATTCCTTTCAAGCTTTAGCAGATTTGTTTTAGTCTCATGAAATGTAAGATTTTCTTTTGCTGGCTATAAAACCCCTGGTGCTTGCAAATACAGTTAAGTGCAAAGAATGCACCACAAGGTGAATTTAATTTGTGGTGTGTTTATTTTATTGGTAYTGCAATAGCATCAAAGTGGAAAACCAGAATTTTCTTGGCAGTCTAAAAGGTTTAATGGGGCAAAATCAAGAGGACAGGACTTGTTTTGTGTTTTGTTGATTGTGTTTTTTTCCTCTTATTCCTCTTATTCCTCTTCTTTCATCAGTTGTGAAGTATGTTTGACTCTAGTAAGATTTGCAGCCAGACCAGGTACCTGGCAGGGAAATGAACAGAAACATTATCATTTGGTTGTGATAGGGGTATGGTTACTGAAAGGCATCTGAGCAATTATCTACTGAAAAGATAAGCTCTATGAAACAGATTTATTCCTCAAAAGATATGTTATACAGCATTAAAATATAATTTAAAATGAAATAATAAATTAGATGTCTATAAAATACTGTTGCAGTACACTGATTGAAATATTTCCAAACACATTTCTTGAACTTCTATACTATTTTTTCTGAAAATATATGTCAGTTAACAATGATATGAGGAATGCAAGTTGCACTTACATTATGTTACATTACATTCTAATTTAGTACATCTGTTGCTTCATTCTCTAACTTTTGAATCATTGATTACAATATTTCAGAAAATATGTTCTAATGAGGTTAATTGAATTAAAAGTTACCTCCTTCAGTGGTACCACAATTTTACTTGCCCCCCTTTAACGATATCGTATTAATAAGCAGATATATTACTTTGTTGCAGTCAGTTTGAAAACTGTGCAAATAATTAAATCATTTTGCCAATTTCACATGCATAGTTCTCTCTGATGCCAAGGACAGTACAGCATTCAGAGTATCTGTTTTAATCTCAGTGGATCATTTTTGTTTTCGTTTTAACACTGGACATGGTTCAGGTGATCCTACTGTATTTTRAAAGATGATACACTGAATTCTGATTTCTGCTGGATGATAAAGCAAACCCCGGAATAGTCTCTTCTGACAGAAACATTAATTAGTGCGAGTTGTCTGAAGTGATTCACCATGACTGGCAGCTGCTCAAAGCACCAACTTTTTTACAGTTTCAGCTGCAGTAACTTCTATTTATCACGGGCTTATTGCTTATTGAAATGTTTCAGGAGAAAATAATCTCTGAGGATGAAAATGAAGATGATGTGAATAAAATGGTTATAAAACACACACATTCTGAATGGAGCARCTATAAATAACTTGTCATAATACTGTATTACAGCATTCTGTATTACTTTTTACCTCAGTCTTCCTTCAATAGATAGTGAATTGTTTTCCTCATTCTGAACTAAATTCCTTCCTGTTTTCTGTTTTTACTTTGCTGGGAAAGTATTTAAGTAATGTCTAAACTTGCAGTTATTTCCAAAATAGTTAATTGTCAACCAAAAAATGTTATTAGTTTCCTAAGTATGTCCTAAGTGAGAAACTGCCTGGYTGCAAAGAAATTGGGTGATGTTACTGGGGCCATGCAAGGAAGAGACTTTACTGATTCCTGGAAGCCCAGCCTTTGCTGTCAGTCTGTCAGGCAAATCTTTTGTCAGGCTCTTTCCTTCTGGCTGGGATGGATTTGCCCAGAGATGTTGTCARTGCCTCACCCCTGGAAGTGTTCAAGGCCAGRTTGGATGGGGYTCTGAGCAGCCTGGTTTAGTTGCAGAGTCCCAGCCCACGGCAGGGGAAATTGGTAGTTGGAACAGGTTGAYCTTTAAGGTCCCTTCCAAGCCAAGACATTCAATAATTGCATGAATTTGAGTGGGGGAGTGCTCCGGGAAGCTGGGTCTGTGTGTGCTGACTCCCTGACTGCCATAAACTCAGGATAATTAATTCCTGCACTGATGAACTTATTTGTATATTATGTAGATCTTCCATAGAGATACATTAGTTTCTAATGAGACTTATTACAAAAATCYTCTTACTTACATGCTTGAAATCTTTTCTGAAAGGTATTAATTAAGCTTCTACTTACAAGCTTTGTATAGTTTTAAAAAAATCATTTATATTCAGTATACAGAAAAAGGGATGCAGCTAGTTGTTACCTCATATTAAAAAAAAAAAAAAAAAAAAAAAAAAAAAAAAAAAAAAAAAAAAAAAAAAAAAAAAAAAAAAAAAAAAAAAAGCATTGTCCTCTATAAAGCAAAAATTAGACCAAACATTTGCATTTTGTTTTATTATTAGATGTTTTTAAACACCTACTTTTCTTGCTTGGTCCTTTTTGAAGCAATGTTAAAATGACACAGATATTTCATACCAGTACCCAAAGCCAGACAGGTCTTAGGATAAGCACTGCCTTTTGAGTTCAAGCTCGTGTTGAAGCTGCTTATCCTTGGTTAAAGTAACTTTGGTATGATATAACTTAGTGTAATTTTCAAACTTTAATAGATAATATTCTTGTACACCGTAAAGAATGCCTTGCTTAGCATGAAAATGAAGTTTTGGATTTTAAGCAAATAATTTTGAAAAAAACAGCCGAAGGGCAACCAAAGTTAAGGGGAAAAAAAAAAAAAAGAGAAACATGGGGATGGTGGACTGAGGAATATAGATAAAAATATAAACCTGATGAGTATTTTTGACACCTTTAGAATTACATCCAGAATACCAAAACCAATGYCAACAAATTTGTTATTCACTAGTGATAAAAGTCTGGTTTTATAGTCCTAGGAAGGTTATAAACTAGTCTTTAGTAGAAATGAGTTCTATTGCCAAGTGGCTAATTAATATTTAATTTCTATTTATTTATTTATAGAAAAGCTGTTTTTTAGAAAAAATGCTGCCATTGTGGTTTCTGTCTAGAGAGCAAAACTGGTTTAACTGTCTGTTACAACATAGTAATTGGATTCAATCCTTGTAATTGAAAAAAAAAAAAAGAGTTCAAATTTATTATAACTGTCTTCATTAATTATTTCTACTCAGGGAGTTTTGTGAATTACTTTATTTGCAATGCACTGCCAGAGCAGTTGAGAACTGCGTTTTACAGTTCAATGCCTAAGACCTGGTACCATGAGAAGCAGTTTTGCAGCCATTTCAAGGGTAAAGGTTTCAGGTGGTGCAACTGGAGAAATTACCAAGAAACTGGAGAAATTACCAAGAAACTGGAGAAGTGATTCATGGGCCATGAACGTCCCCAAGAGTGCCCCCTGACCACCAAACCCTGCTTGACTAAGGTCCTGTCCAAATATGCACTGGAAGTTTTTTCCTGTCTTGATCCTCTGTGACAGCACTTGGTAAGTTACAAGAAGTAGAACACCTTTTGCAATGAGAATTTACAGAGGTTTATTTATGTTATATATCCCTCAGAGGTTTTCTTAAAAYCTTGTGTTGCTACTTCAATATTTACAGCCTCTGTTCCCCTGTCTCAAAAGTAATTATTTTGCTTGTTGCTCATGATGAATACTTCTAGCACCATGCTAAAACTATATATAACAGCAAGCCAGCTGCCCTATGCTCAAAAGCTAAACTACTGAAAAATCAATGATATCATTAATTACACAAATATGTGCCATTAAAGTTGTTTATTACCCCACTTTTGCATCCTTAATTAGGCATGTAGCCTCAGTATTCTAACAACGCTAACATGATCACTTCTTCAAACTAAAAACATATTGTCTTATATAATCCTAGGAAAATGGTAATTAGTGCTACAGAGTTATGAAGCTTCTAAAAAATTTGACATCTATATCTATTTTTTCACTATAAATCTCCTATTTATTCACTATAAATATGGAATGATATGCTCCATAAATATGTTTCTGATGGATCCATCCTTCTTTTTGATAGGACTTGTACTGCAGATACCTCTTGTCCTTGAAACTGCCAAAATATCACCTGATCAGAGAGTGGCTGAGGATGGAATGTACCTCTGCAGGACATCTGGTCAACAGTTCAGGCAGGGCCACCCAGAATCAGCTGCCCAAGCCCATGTCATGGCTTTTGAATATCTCCACTGATATTGTTTCAACTTTATCCCAATGGGCCAGCATAATTCTTTTTTACATTTGTATGTTTAGCATGTAACTCCTGAAGAACTGTCATCAGTCAATACATAATTATTAGTTAGAATTTGTATTATTTTGTACTCCAAATGTTGTGTGAGGTGACATTTACRTATTTTCAGCTGTAGTGTGGTTTGCTGCTGTTGGCTCCTAAGTACAAGCATCACTTTGGAAAAATGATTAATTATTTTTTGATAAAATGTCTGTGATGACTGTAGTAGTCACTGAGTAGTCTGCATTTAGGTTATGGAAAAATATGTTTCTAAATGCCCAAGGTTCTTTTGAAAGTGAAACTTTTTTCCCAAATTATAGAAAAATCATAAGAAAAAATTGGTTATTTAGAATCACATTCATCACATATTCTGAAAACAATCATCAGAATTATTTAGTTCGKAAAAGACCTTTATTGAGTCTGACTGTTAACCCAGCACTGCCAAGTCCTCCTCTAAACCATGTCCCCAGGTGCCACATCTGCACACCTTCTAAATACCTCCAAGGATGTTGACACCAACACTTCCTTAGGGAGTTTATTTCCAATGCTCAGCAATTCTTTTAGTGTGGATGATTGACAACCTTTTTGGTGAAGAAATTTCCTAACACCAAAGAAAATGGAGATATTTTTAAGGATGGACATTTTACCGTACTCTTGCTTTTCTCAGGCCAAGAATTAATCTGTGAAGGAAAGAGAAGTTTTCTGAGAGGCCTATTTGTTGCTTTGTTTACATTTGCTCGCTGATTATGACTGTCCTTACTATGATGTGCAGTAGTGTTTCTGAAAAAGACAGGAGAAAGCATAGTGGTTAAGTGAGTTTTATTTCTTAAAATATGTGCCAAAAATTGCTGCCCATTAGGTAATATTTTCAGTGTTGTAGTAAACTTTTAGAGACAAAAAAAACCCCTTTAAGATTATTGCTTCTCATTTCTTTATCTGTAAAATGGAGGTTAAAATTTAGGTTCTGTGACATTATTTTCAATATTTTTGTCATTCTGATGTCCTGTAAATTGAATAAAATTGTGAAATAGACACAGTCCACACAAACAGACATGCATTAGTGGCCTGACTCCAGTAATGGTGAAATCTGTCCTGGCTGTCAAGATGCTAAAACACCAGCATCAGAATAACTGCATTAAATACCATGGGAAAAGATTGCTTACAAAATGTGAACTGCAAAGTGCARCTATGGAATCTTTTCCATCTAATAAATATTTTAAGTGAAGACTGTTTAGATCACATTAGTTTGGACCAACTGCATGTCTCATTTAATGTAAGTACTTTGTTTTCACCATATAGTGGTGTCACATCTATTGCTTTGAAAAATTGATGCTCATTTTTACATAATTCATAGTATCATGCCTGCTGAGATGAGTAAAAAATGCTTGATATATTCATGGCATTACTTCTGTAACATTTTCAAGGTCAGACATCTAATTGATGCTTGATTCTAATTCTATCAATGTCAGTATGCTCATTTTAAAAAAGGGAAATGACAAAGAGGATGTTTTTAAAAAATAACTTTTCATATCTGAAGTGTATACAGAAAACACTGTGGAGGTCTTCACCTGATTTATGCTGACTCTTCTACATGATGAGAACTGTCGATCATACAATCTGTATTTTATATTTGGGTTGTCTCATAATTACTGAGAATTTTCAAGGCTGTGCCCAAGGGATTCCAAAAACAATTATGTTTATGCATTTGTTTTTATGTTTGCTGATGTTTGTCTTTGGAGGGGATTTTATTTGGCTGTGCTCAGAAGTCTTACAGGCTTTGGAAGTTGGTTTATGAAGCTCCTACTCTCCTGGGAGCAGCCAGGCTGCTGGCCAAAATAAAATGGCTTCATGAAGGTTATTCAGAGTCTGGTCACGCAACCCAGTCCCTCAGTTTTCCAAGCAAACAGTTCACTGGTTCTGGTCAGCTGTCCTCAGTTTCCCTACAACCCCTTGGTAAGTTTGTGCAGAATATCCTCATCTCAGCCCACAAGTTATGAGGCTGAGATTCTTCCATCTCCAACCACCTGCACCTCACTGATCTGTCTTTGTCATCAGCGTGACAGTGAAAAGTTGGGAACTCATGCTTCCCCGAGGGATTCCTGACTTTGAAAGACRACCAATTAAACCTCCATGCAAACAGGAATGGAATTCTTCCTGCTTTTAACCAATTTCCCAAAAGACACCCTCATACAGCATCCAAGTTGCAAATCTTAAGAAACACACTGCAGACACGTTCTGTGGACAAAAATAACAAAAATAAATCKGCAAAATGAGCAAGGCCAACAATGCTCAGCTGTGAAATGTCCCAGTGACCCTCATCAAGGGTCTGTGTTGTGGGTAGGGAATGTGGACAGGATGGACCTAGAAAGAGAGAGAGGAGTGTTTTGTTTTGGCTTTTTTTTTTCTCTATTGTGCACTCAGCAAACACCAAAAGTACTGGGGAAAATTTCCTCATGGTATTTTTCTACTTAGTTTAATTTTTTTTGAACACACAACTGGTTCCCTTAAGACTTGGGAGGAAAAAAACTGCAGCAACCCCTTCTGTTTATTCAACATTGTTGAAATAAGATGATACTGTAAGAATGATATCTGCTGCCAGTATAGGACAGACAGTTTGTCTCCTGAGAGATCTGTGTCCTGAAACTGTGAAGGAGAATTAAAAAACCTGAAGCAAGAGAGATAGTGAGGGAGAGAGAAGAAAARAGTTATTGCTTTATTGTACAAAAAAAAAAAAAAAAAGGAAAAGGTTACATTTTTGTTTTCTATGTTCCTTGCTATAAGCTTTGGAGTTCTAACTCCAAATTGAATAAAGAAAAAAATATGCAAGCATAGATTTTTTTTTTCTAAATTGAAGTGACATCTTTTCTTCACTGTCATCTTTAAGAATCTGGGAAAAGAAAATGCAAAGTAGAACACAAAAAATATGCAAAAGATATRAAGAAGATAATCTAGACCATTACCCTGTCTACAGACAGTGCCAACCCTACCTAAATATTTCCCAACAAATGTATGCCTAATCTTTTATTTACAAGCCTATAGTGATAGCCTTTCATCTGTCAGTTAATTTGCTGTCTAGACAGGTGTTTAGTAGTCTTCTTTTTCTTTTTTATACTTCTTTTGTTTGGTAACAGCCAGCCTAAGTATCTTCTGTCAGAAATAACATCTACTTCTTACTGACCTGTGCATTGCAGAAGTGCAATATAATTTGCTTGTGTCTATCTTGAAAGCTATAGTGATGTCTCTTTTTAGGCATTTCCAGCCTAGACACTTTAAATATAATTTTGTGGACAGTGCTCTTGAAATCTGACTGCTCTTATTGTCCTGTTCAGACCTTCTTGTTCTTSTTTACCACCTTACAAGGTAAGCCCAAAATGGAAATTGTGCTCCAGGAACTGTGTGGAGATCTTTCTTCAGTTTAATGATTCGCCCTGGAAGAACAGCGACCAGGATCATTCTAGACCATACTTCTAAACTGTTCAAACTTGTCTTCTCACAAGTAACTTTCTCACAGTGTAAGGTTCAGCAGTAAAAATGTTCTAGGAACAATTCCTGGGAGAGATGAAGGGTCATGAAGCCATTCAATTTTGGATGCTAGSGTAGCTCATAAAGATACATTCAGGGTGCTCTAGATCATTTGGCACAAGTGTCTGGGAATGATTCCAACATCTCTTAATTTGCTAGTATGAATGTTATGACCACCACTGGAGATTTGGCCTTKATAGCAGAATCATATATTCTGTTTTCATTTAAGTTTTCTGGTTTCTTATSTGATTCTATAGTGGTAAAAAACATTTGTCAGATGACTTCCTGGGGAAAAAAAAAAGTATAGTTGCACTCTTTTTGAAAGTTACTGGTATATCCAGGATGAATATTCTACTTGATAAAACCTATTGGGGATGCATGATTTTTTCTTTACTTGTTTCTTTTAATCCTGTGGCTAAAAAAAAATTCTTTCTACAGCACAGACTCTTCAAGAGAGGCAGAGACAGGGGAGACATTTCAGGTGCTACAATGGACAAAGGCAGGAGAGGATTTGAAGCACAGACCTCTGCTTCTGAGATCAGTGTTCAAGCTAATGTACTGAGAAGTRTCTGAGCAATATCTCCTGCTTAAAGTGTACTGGTCAACAAATTTTCAGTTGGCTTATCCTCAATAGCCTTCAGATACTCTTACAAAGGAGATATCTGACTATCCTCTTTTTGAAAAATATGCAAAATTTTAGAGTAAAAGGTGCATAAATTTTGAGCCCTGTCTCCTTATCCTCATATTTGAGTGTTTGTTACTATGGGGAGGAACAAGCTAAAAGATTTACATTCACYTCATTAGAGACATTTGTTCCACAAACCAATAGTTACATCTTCAGCTTAGAGGGGCTCAGTTTTACTCTGGACATTGTTTTTTTACAATGGGTTGTGCCTCCTGAGTTACTGATGTGCATTTCCATTCTACTCATTGGTTGGACTCTCATTCTGAAAATTTTTGCTTTATTGAGGTCGGGTGAAACCTACACATGACTAGAATCCTTTGGGTGAGGAAAGAAACAAGAAGCAATTGTTACCACACCTTGTTATTTAAAAAGGACAATTATGGACTTTATTGAATTTCCAGTCCCCAGATTCTGCTTTCTGAGTCTTTAAAACAAAACCCTTGTGTCTGTATAAAAAACCTAAGGCATTTGAACTTGAAAGGCATGACAGATTATGAACACATAGAAGGAATTTAGACTTAATTTATTTTCAAAATAATTGTTTTTAAAGTGGCTTTAACAGTATGGGGATTTGCCTAATGGTTTATGAATGACTGAGATGAGAAATATGAAAAATAAAGATTGTGATGCATAATGTAAGTACAAGTAACATGGTAAAAACTATTCTGTAAAATTGAAAAGCATACAAAGACTAGATCATTGTACTTTGTCAGTAAGTGAKGACAGGACATTTATTGTGTTATTATTCTTCACTGTGTGCTTTGTCCAGATGAAAGCTGAAGGTTGAAGCATTGAGCCATCAAAATTGATAATGAAATCCAATCCTCAGGGAACTCCCACTCAGGAAACTGAAGCAGAAATGATCTTATTAGAGTGTGTGTGAAAGCAAATGAGAAATGATGTAAATTGTACAGCAGTGCACAGTTGTGAGATTTTCATGCATCCATGAATCTTTACATTGCTCTAATCAGATATAGACATAGATTAGCTGTTCTGTAATTAATTTGCATGGTGTTAAATTATCAGAAACAAAAACATTTGAAATGCAGAGTTGCCCATTTTGTCAAGTATGAARTACTGCAGGGCTTGATGGACTTGCTCTGCTCCATCTAGTCCAGGGACTGGAGACTGGACTGATTACCATGGTTTGGTGTCTGTCAGCAAGTTGATACTGGTCAGTCTTGGAAGGCTCTACAAGTATGGGAACTGCTTTTTTTTCTTTTTTTCTTTTTTTTTCTTTTTTCTTTTTTTTTTTTCCTTTTTTTTTTTTTTTATTGTAGATGATATCTGCAGTGGTTTTTCTTAGGGTTCTCTACTCCATCTTCTATAAAAGTTCAGGAAACAGCCTTGTCATAATTTTGTGGGATGTTCTGAAGTAGGTATCCCTCAGCCATTGTAGTTATCACAGTTCCTTTYGTATAAATAACCAGAAATAAGGTACATATAATTGGTACTCCCAGGTGTCCCAGACAGAACAAGTGACTTTTCTGTTCCATGACTGTCTTTCTGCTTCTAAGCATTTATCATTACACAAAGTATTAAATACTTTGTATGTGTTCATGTGGGAAAAAAAATCCAAGCAAAAAACCCCCGACAACAAAGCCAAAAAATTAGGTATTCATATACTGTAGTATGTTTTAATAAATGAACTCTGGTCAAGAAAAAACATATACAGAATTTACCTGTCTTTATTTTYGACCATTAATTTCTCTTGGCTTTGTGCTGCTGCTTCTGATCATCATTGTCARAATAAGTGAGCTTGGATTTAAAGATGGCAGCATTTTCCCATTTCCATCATTAGTAGACACCGCACAAGTATTTTCTTTCTCTGAACTACTTAGCTACTGACACTGTAGTGCTGCCAACACTGTTTAAATAGAGTGCTGCTTCACTCTTTTACTCCTTGGAGAAAGATTTACCTGAGCAGATGCAATCCCTGCCCTCATGACCTTTGAATAGATAACCTGCCCAAGATGCACAGAAAATCAGAAATACTGATAAAGAGGAAGAGGGGAAAGTCTCATGTCCTTCATTTCTAGTCCTTCCTGAATATATGTTTGCTTCTGGCTATGTACACAACAAGTTGTACTTGAGATCATCACAGGGCAAAAAATCAGAGCAGATTGCTACTTATTGCACATCAACGACTTCCACTTCATACTTTTTCTACTTATGAACAAGTTGTCTGGAATTTTTTCAAGTTCAAACTGTTTCATGACTTTTCAGTTGCTATTTTTGAGAATGCTTTGGTAATCTCCTTATGCTTTGTTTCTCAGTCCTGATTATCAAGAATTTTCCACAAATTAAACTTCACTCCTTGCTTCTTTATCTATTCTTGGAAGTAATTTGGTGTAACTTTTGGGATTGACTTTCATCTTGCTAACTGCTGACAWCATTGCAGAAAAAATGGCCTACATTGTGTGTGTTGCAGCATTTTGTGCAAACAAATAAGATACAGCAAACGTTGAATCACTGCTTGTCAGTTCTTTTAGGTAAATATCTGTTTGTATCTTTTCCTTAACTGTGGTGTAGAAACTTATTTCTCAATGAAAGATAACCATGAACTGCCCAGTTTTTACTGTAGAGTGACCTGCAGAAGATGTCTCTTCTGTAGAGTAGACCTAGAGCTGGCAAGTGCAGTGATTTTTTAGTTTGTAAGTCCTGAGGCTACATACCCTGCATGAAACAGCTGTCTCAGAAAGGATTCCTTCCAGACACCGGAATTTTGCTGCTGCTCATCAGAAAGATGAATTAATTAAGTGGAAATGTTGAACCTSTAGAATATCCAGAGTGGACAGAGTGAAGAGTTGGATTTTACCTCTGATTTTGCTGAGCTGAATAAGTGTAATTTATTCTAAACTGTTCCTACATGATAATACTGCTTATGAGAGCCTTAATTCACTGGCTTACTTGGCTATTATAATTATTGTTATTATTATTGAAGTGCTAATAGATAATCTCCTTATGCAGTAAAGTGTGGAGAAGTAGCAGTGAAAGTCATACAGTTTTTAAGGCGTATCACCACACATACAACACCAATGTTCTTATTGCAGAGTTATTCGCAGTTGGGTCTGCTCTCCTGGGTGTCTTGGTGCATGACCTGAAGGTYGAGGTGCTGTCTGCCTTTCTGGAATTTAGCCATGTCTTCACTGCCCAGTCCCTGGGAGGCTGTAACACAGAGTTTTTGTTCTAGCCTCTGCCCARGGGTGGAGATGGGAAGTGTGTCCCTGACCTCAATCAGTTTTCTATTAGACTCATGGTGAGAAACTCAAGTCAGTGACAGAGGACTCTGTTTCCCCCATACTTCAGGGTCAGGCACTGGGGATTGTGTTAATGTCTCCCAAAGAGGAGAGAAAGGAAGTTATTTACTGCAATAGATCTTTACAGTATTTCCCCCCTGATAGTTTACTGTTAGCTGGCTTAGATGAAGATGCTTTTTCTCGAAATTTATAGTATCAAAACCTGACAAGAATAAGGCACTTCAGTTCCATTTCTTCTTCCTTGTTTTTGGCACTGAATTTATTATTTTTCCCCACTTGTTTCCATCAGGCAGTGTAGAGGGAGTGCAACTCCCACTGCTGCAGATCTTCACATTTATCTCAAGTATTCATGCAGACCTCAAAACACCATTGACAAATTACAGTGCAATTTCTTTACAGCTTCTGATATACATGGAATCTTTCCAATGGCTATAAGGTGCAAAGCTTATCCAAACCCTACCCTGGTCTTTAATACATATAAAACTGTATGATGAATTGGCATTTTTTTTTCCTGTATTTGGCATTGAAAACTAAGAAGCCATACTTTTGGGATCTAATTATGTAAATACATCAAATTTTTTTGGAAAGGTGATGCCATGGTGAAATTGTGCAAGAGCTTGAAATGACTGTTGAAGTAATTATGGTCAGTTGGATAAAAGTATACTTTGTTCCAGCTTCAGAAATGCAATGAAGCTCGTGAACTTTTAATCTCCTCATGTTTCTTTAAGTACTTTGCTTTATAGCAGGGAACTGCTGTACTTTTATTCTTTTAACTGAATGATGGGATTATTTCAACTTTTGTGTATATAAAAAAAAAAAAAAGGCATTAAATGAATTGCATTAAAGAAAASTGACATATTAATGACTCAGAGACAGCAATTTCATTTCCCAGTGCCTACTTTGGGTCCTCATGGTCTAATCCATCTTAATTTCAGAGTAGTTTCTTCAGGGTTGAAGAATGGAGCTAACATATGACTTCAGCATTCAAAATTGCTTCTGATTTTGGAAATTCCTTACATATGTAAGCACAGTTCTCTATATGCATCTGTCTCTTTTTTTTTTTTTTTTTTTTTTTTTTTTTTTTTTTTTTTTTTTTTTTTTTTTTTTTTTTTTAAGATCTATGCTTGAACTGACCAAATGCACTGATTTTGTGGGTGTAACCTGAAAATTAATTGTTAGGATGCTACATTTGCTCAGAAATATTTATATTTGTCAAAGCAGCATACAGGCTAAGGGATGAGCATAATTTCTTTTTCAGGTAACAGTCTAATGGTAGTGATTTAAAACAAAATAATGTTAAAATCTCCATGTCATAATGAAAGGACWTAACAATGTATCAGGCAAAGCCTTGCTAGAGTATTCATCTTACCTGAAATAGGAGTGGCTCATATATATTTCTCCATGTTGGAAATGTCAAAAAAGGGTAGTTGGGGTTTTTYTTGGTGGATGTACCTATAATAAGTTGAAATTTATATACTGGTCATCACCTTTTCTTCACAAATAATGATGTATATTTGAAGACTAGCTTGACACTACAGACCATAGAAAATCTCATTCCAAGTTAATGATGTGGCTTTCCATAATTAATTTTAAAGTCAGAAAACTTGATCAATTTGCTGTATTTTTTGCTAATAAGAACACWTCTGTGTTCTGTTGTTTTGTACATTGGCAGATCTCAGGACCTGGGGTGATCTGGAGATGATTGCTACTCTCCACAGGTTTGCTTCTAATTTATTGTGCCTCAAATTCCATGTCTGAGTTAGTCTGCAAGATGCAATTTTACGGAAGAATGACATTTTCTCAGCTTTCTTGGCTTTTTAATGAGGAGGAAGAGCAGTTGAAAGAAAACATGCCATCACTTGCAGATCATCAGTTGTGAAATTAGGAAAAGAGAACTTCTGTGACTAGATGTGTCATCCAATTAATGTCCACTTAGCAGAAATCTATTTAAGATTTCTGACTTTTAAACCTGAAAATGTCTACAGATCTAGAAAAATGTATTTAGTGTAAAGATAGAAGCTCTTCATCCCTTTGCCTGTAGGAAAGCTGTCAGTGATAACCTTTTTGATAACCTTTATTATTAAGATAATGCCTTGGCTGAAATGCCTTTGTAAGGGAGATCTTTAAGACAGTGAGTTATGAACAATAAGTTTTGTGGTATAAAAGACTAATGGAAAAATCTCCTGGCACAAATTGAGTTGATGCTWCTATATGTTTTCTGAAGAAAATATATTTTTTAACCCAAATCCACTTGAAAACCTTTATTTTCTTTTGAATATATTTGACTTTTGAAATTTTTTTCATTAAATAATTGTAGATTGTCAACAYTCATGAAAAAGAATATATTATAAACATGAAGTTCTTCTGTGATTTCTGTGATGTCTAAATGTTATTTCTCACTATGTGAAGAACAAATAAAGAAACTTCATTTTACCATACTTCCATTTCCAGATTTTTTAAATCGAGAAAAAGAAATGTATTTGAAGCTTTAAGTTCATTATGTTATCAGACAAGACCAGATAAACTCACTGTGATCATATTCATGTGTGCCTGCATTAAAAATTGAAATAAAGACTCAGGACAAGATTAAAACTTGAGTCAAAGATCAGTGTTTATTTTGCTTTGAACTGGACCAGCCAGGTTTGGCATAGCACTGGGAGCTGCAGTGCCTGCTCCTGAGCAGCAGCCCTGTGTTCACAGCCTGCTCTCCCCTCCTACAGCTGAAGAAAACCCTGGGGATAAGTGCAYGGCTCACAAGCCACGTAGTACACACTAGATCCTTAAGAGAGAATTCATCCTGCTCTGCTCTTCATCCCATTAAAACCTCACTTTCCCCTTAGTCTGCTCCCAAGAGAAAAGAAGATAATCTCCCACATTATTGAATATAGGACTGAAGCTAAGACAAAAACTGTTGGATAAAAATGTAGAGAAACAACATTCTTTAGAGCACAGCAAGTATCAAAAGTCTCTCCTAGATAGCCACAGTGTTTTTCCTTCTCATATTTTCTCTGCAAATGACTACTGCCAGTGACCTCATTCTTTGTCACTTCCTGAGGTTTTATTCCCTGTGTATTCCACTGCTTTTTCCAAGTGAGGTCTACCATAAGAAGAGAAATTCCTCCAACTTCCTGAAAAATAAACTTACTTCTCCCCTTATGAGGACATCTCTCAGACTGTGTAGGAATTAGTCACTATTGCATGGTAAAGGCATTTTTGTGCTACCTGGATGAACTTTTCCTACAGCCCTCTCTTGTCTCTATCATCTYGGCTGTAAAGAGTTTAAGGAGCTGATACAGCAGAACTGAAAAGCGTTTCTGTAGGGAATTTGAGCCCATTTATCATGGCTGACCTTCCCAGGATGGGACAGCACTGCTTGTTGTTGTCTTTGCATTCTTTTAGATCCGATGCATTTTAATAGTCCTGTAGTCAGCAGAGTTCTAAAATATCAAAGTATACAAACATATTTCAAAAAAATACCCAAAACCAGGCTTTGGATAGGGTGGTAGTAACATAGAGGTCAGGGAATTAGAAAGAGATGTCTCAGAAGAGCCTTGGAAAATTATAGAAGAAGTAATTTTTTTAAAACTCTGAATTCTGGGAGAAAATGCACTAGAATTTTARCAAGATGGCGTCTCTATCCCTGCTTCAAAATTTATTCAAAGTATACTCTTTAATTGTGAATTCTCATTCAAGCTCAATATATTTCAGATTCCAGTGTTTTACTTGCTCCTGCTTATGCCATAATCTTTGCTGAGTAATGAACCATCTTCCTTGTCTGCCAGAAACAGAGTGTATAGGCAATTAGGTGAAACTGAAGAGGCCCCAATAACTTCAAAAAGGGGGCACTTTTTTCTCTTGACAATCAATATTTTAGCTACATTGTTGTCTYGCGATTTTTTTAGCTGTTTTATAACTCTGCATGCACACTTTTCTTCCCTCTCATTTTTATTCATGTAGCTCTGCATCTTCGTGAGTAGTTATTTCAACAAGTTGTGGATTCCAGATAATGGCTTTTGGCATCCTAATATATTTTTCTTCTAAACATATTCAAAATATAAAGCATGTAAATGACTAAGATCACTCCCTTGAGATTCTATGCAGTTTTCTAAACATGCTACTTGATGGAATYTCCACTGTCTGTGATGTTTCTGTATCTTCAATATTAACAGAAGGTGGTGTTTTACCTATGAGTCCTTTCTCTACCATAGCATGGGGAGTTTGAGTTTCTCACACTCCTCGACAAAAGCAGATGAAATGAAACTGACATGTGCCCCTTCCTGAATTGCTGGTGGCATGATCATAGTACATCTATCAAACTTCACTTTTATGCGCAAGTGTGAAGTAGACAAAGTGTCCAGTTACCTCTATTTTGTTTTTTTTTTTTTTAATCAAAGAAGTTGGTATCTTTCTCATAGCTGAAAACAAAAGGAAAGAAAWATATTTGTTGAAGCAGTTTACATTAGGCCACTTGATGCTAGGAGATGTTTTTGGGTTTTACATATGAAAGTAAATCCAAAATAKAGAACATGGAATCAAGAGAGATAAACACCTTTTATAGAATTGCCTGGAGAATTATTTCACTCTGTTTTGTAAAGTTTTTTGCATCTTCTCTGACTGATAGGAAACTTCATGGGTAGAAAAACCCATGGGAAGAAAAACCCCAGGGATGCAACAGTTCTGTTACTTGACTGACTATGAGAGTGAAAAAGCCCTCTCCAAACATACTGCGGCCTTTTCCTCAGCAATTATTTTCTCCATAAGAAAAATACTTCATCTGCCACCTAAWGTTGCAACTTTCATGAGACAAGTTAGTGTACCCATGTAAAATTTTAAATTTTTTTTTATTTATTAAATCTAGTAACTTGCTGCTCTAAAATGGTAAAATGTTAAATTTTGAAACACACTTTCCTATTTTTTTACTGATTTCTCAGCCCCTGTATCCTCTTCCTTGATTTTTCTGCAGCAAAATATAAAAAGGGATCAAGGAGTTAGGGAATAAAAAAAGAATTAGTACATCCCAAATGGTCTTCCCCTTAGAAAAAAAAAAACAACCAAACAAAAAACAAAAAACCCAGGTCAGGTTTAGCTGTATTTTTCCCCCTTTTTAAAAAAAATTAAATTTGTTTTTCTAGGATGAATGCAAATGTAAAATTTTTGTAGCAAACTTTACTTTTCCTATCAGGAGAGTTGGCTACTTTGTTCAGGTTTGAAGATGGCCAAAAAAGAAATAAATTTGAAGATCATCATGGTTGTACTAAATATTTGCTTGGACATGGGCCATACATCTGCTCTGCTGGAGCAGGGTTGTTTTGTTTACAAATTTACCTGCCTAATTGCTTGTGTTGAAATAAAGCTTATTTAGTGCAGTTGGTGTTTGACAGGATTAGTCACTCTTCCCACTTGCTTTTATCAGAGTGCTGGCTTTGGATGTGAAGCAGCTTAGGAAATTATTTCTGCRTCTTTCAAACCTGTGTTTGCTCACYAGCAGAGCAAATATGAAGTATCTGATACAGATACAGCTCTGTTGGGTGCTTGAGTTGGAGAAGGCTTTGGGGAAACCTAAAGGCAGCCTCTCAATACTGAAAAGGGTTTTATAATAAAGATGAAGACAAGCAATTTACTGGGATCTACAGCAATAGGAAAAGGGAAAATTCTAAACTACAGGAGGGTGGATTCAGGCTAGACATTAGGATGATTTTTTTTTACTATAAAGATGCTCCAAGTGTGTGGATGCCCTGTCTCTGGAAACATTCAAGGTCAGGTTGAAAGGTTTTGAGCCACCTGATCTAGCTGAAGGTTTCCTACATGACCTTTGAAGGASCCCTCCAACCCAAGCCATTCTTTGATTCTCTGAAATGATTCRAAGCTTACCTGTGTAACTTCTCTCAGATGGCTGACACAGCAGCTCATGGGTTAGTCTGTGACTATGATGGAGGTAGATTCGATAACCAGAATGTACCACAGGAATGAATTTGTTTCTTTTTAATGAAGTCCAGGTCAGGGATGAATAGTTGTTTGTTATTTTTCACATGGGACAATTCTCATCTCTGCCAGTTTTCACACGTAGGAGATGTGCTATGGTTTCCTTCAGGTTGTTTGTGACCCCTGTGGCAGGTCTGGCATCTCACRAATGGCTGAATCAAACAGGGTTGGTGTTAGCAGTCCTGTGACCCTAAAATGTCTGATAGGCGTGGCTTGATTATCTGATGTGTCAATGTCACCTCTACAAAGGCTTTTAGAAGTGTCTTTTGTCATGTCAGATTGCAATTTCTTTGACACATCACAATCCCTTATGCTGTTGAATGATCCTGTGTAATTTTGGCATAAAATCTTGCAGTCAAGTCAATATTTTCAGAGGAAGTGCACAGCTTTAGTGTTTTTTTTCCACCATATATTTATTTTGCTTTGAAACAAAAAAGTTCAAAAAGTGTGTTATGTAAGTATTTCTGAACAGAAGGATATAATATTCATCAAACATACTGGCAATTTTATCATATGACTTCTTTCTTCTCTCACCAGACTTAAAGTCAACACACTTTCTCCACCAGGCAGTTCTTATACACATGAGTGTAAAATACAAATCTCATTTGATCTCTGTTACAAATCTGATTATTATCTAAAATTCTTCATAATGCACTTCACCCAGCCATTGCCAGTCTRGTAAATAAGTTGTTTCAGTCTAGATCAGCGACAGGCAGACTTTTGGCTGGTGCTCACACAAAGAATCCCTCACATGCTGTGCCAAGCTTAGGTGATCATTCTTAGAATGTCTGTGGTCCTGCTGCCTTGTCAGCATGGAGATTTTTGGATTGTTTRAATAAGAATTACTGCTGGGTTGGCTTCTGAATGCATCCTAATGAAATAAAAATAAATGCTCTCAGGAAAAGCCTTTTCTTTTGCTTCTGTAGATGTAGAATTGCTGTCAAAGCTCCAATACACCAGAGGTTTCAAGTATAAAGAACTCTGTCTTTTGTATGCTACTGCAGTGGTCTTCATCTAACAGATTGATGATGTGGTGTTAGCACGTTTCTAATTCCAGTCACTAAGTAAATGTCAGAGTTGAAAGAGTTATTTTGATTTCCTAGTAGGGAAAATATATAGAGATTGTTCAACATTGGTTATATGTGCACATGATGGGTGTTCTGGAGTGAAGATTCCTGTGAAGATTATAACCACACCATAGTTATATTCTTCAAGTTTGAATCTTTTTCACTGCAACTCTACTGTGATACGGATATGATATAGAAAGAATAAATATGTGCATGTTTAGGCATCAAAAGCTGAGCAAAGCAGAAATTTCCTCTCAGATGCTGATATTCCAAGCCTACTTCCTACCAGTTGGATATTTGAAAWTGCAAGTGGTTTAACAAGTACTCTAGGCAAACGCTGTTTTAAAGCATCAGGGAAATTATTGTGCRTTACTTATAGACAGTTTGCAAGTAYRCATATACCATAAAACAGATACACTACTTATTCAGAAATGTACACTAGACACAGCATAGTTAAATTTTTTAGAAAGAGAGATTGATCTGAATTTAGAAGACTTCTTAAAGAAGTTATAACATTTTTTTATAACTATACAAGAATTAGGTATTTATATCAAAGTTATTATATATAKGATACATTTTCTATTTTTTTATTTWAAAAATGTAAGTATATATACATATTGCATAAAATAAGTGCCTCTGTAATTCTGATATTATTAGCTGCTTTTTCTTTATTTGAATTGCTTATTTAAAAACAAACAAACAAACAAACAAAAAACAGATAAACCAAACCAAACCCACCAATACATGAGGAAGGACAAGAAAGCTGTCAGTTAAGCTGGTAACACCTGGACACCCTGACCTTGCAGTTTTGTTCACAGTAGTTATCATTTATGACTAGATGAGGTGTTTGAAAATTAGAGTTGTCAAAAGCACTTATGAGTTACCTCTCTATTTGCTTCTCGCATTCATTACTCTAAATGCACTGGAAGGGCAAGGACTGGCTGCTTAAAAATTAATGTAGAACTGACTGTCTGACTTATGAAATATAAATGTGGCAAAAGTCTTTGTGAAGCTTTTTTTTTTCTGTTGACATCATCATTTATGTACAACCACACTTCATGGTCCAGGTGTCTCAGTTTTCCTTTGTAAATCTAGTTAGAGATGATACAAAGTAGGGTTAACACTTCAACTTGACAGGTCTTTTAATTGTTTTTAATCTTGCATTAACAGACACTTTTATAACTACAGAAAAGGACACAACTGTGTTTTGAGAAATACAAAGTTTCTTATTGAAGACAAAATTTATCAGGAGTGCTATGTACAGGAAATGCTGTCAGGAAAGATTTAGAGTACAGCCTGGTTATRTGACTGGTAACTTCGATAAAAAAAAACTAAAGCAACAATATATATAAACTTTTGCTCTGCAAACACCAACTACTTCTTTATTGCTAGCAAATATTCATTGATTACCCTTGAGTAAGCTGGGAAAGCTTCTCTTATATATTCATATATTTTTTTTGTCTAGGTTTGTTTATTCCAATTTTGGGTTTTGTCGGGTGTTTTTTTTGTTTTGATTTAGTTTGTTTGTGGGGKTTTTTTTTAAGCTCTGGAGACTTCTTAGACTTTATAGTCTTAGCCAGGCCTCAAGATTCATGTGTTAAAATTTCAACAAAACCTTRCTTATCCCTTCCTACAAAAACTTCAGCTGAGCAGTGACCTTCTGACCTGTATGGCAACCTATTTCCCCATCAAGCCTCTCTGTGTTTCTGATTGTCTTAAGGGAATTTTATATTTCATACTCTTCTGTTGTATGTTAGACCATTCTTCTCAGACTCTTACGTGCTGTGAAACTATGCTATCTCATGCCTTTAAATTAGATAAATAYGTTCTCTTGAAACTGGGAGTCAGTTGGCCTTCTGGTTCAAGAATATTCCAGTGAGAAAGCTCTCAGCTCTGGCTGTTTGAATGGAAATGAAAGTGAAAGAATGGTATCTCATGGATGGAGGCGACTTCAGGTTTCTTGAGCAGGTTTAATAAAGACCTCTTTGTCCTGCAACCAATAACAGGCATTGTGGTGCCTGACATATTGATTGAAACTGATACCTAGTGAATGAAAATAACCTATAATTAGAAATCTAAATGTATTTCAATTACTCCCCTTAAAAAGAAAATCTGAATATCTTAGCACTTTTTTTTTTTTTGGTATTAGATAATCAAAATATTTATTAGRAAGCTTTAATTCACAGGATTCAGAGCAAGCTCTTCATTTATCTAAACAACTGCTTCCTTAAGTTGCAAACTCACTTCTGACAATGGGATGACATAAGTTGAAGTTAATATGGAAAATCTTTATTAAATTCTATCTGATGTCCTGGCATTCAAGGACAGTGTTTTGTATGATAACTTACCTGTCAAAATAATAAAAAWCTCCTTTGGAGTCCAGCTAATAAAGGTGACAGAAGGAAAAGGGATGGAGGTGGAAGGCTGAATGCAGTGCTTCATCACAGCAAGGACGGTGTGAGCAGGGTAGGAAACTTTGTCTTTTTAGGAAATATCGCACACTATTGCTTTGAAAATTACATATGTTCTGCAGTGCCATCTGTTGGGAATAGCCATTTGGTTTAGGCAAAAGGGAGTAATCTGTACTCAGATACTTTGGGGACAGCACCATTCTGTACATAAAATTTTTCTTTGTCTTCACTAGAAGTATGCTTTTAATAAAAAAAATAGTTTAATGTGCCAATAAAGGTTTTCWGCTACACATGTGTATTGTAAAAGCTTTCTTGCTAACAAGTAATTATAGACATGGGGATATGGAGGTAATTTATGCATCAGGAATCTTTCTATAAAATTAATGAATTCTGATAGCTGAGCTGCTTCTGGTCCCCAGTTCCTGAAAAAGCTGCTTGACAGAGATTGTCCCCCTCCGCGACTGTCTCATGARACCTCACCTGGAGCGCTGCATTSAGCTAGGGGACCCCCAACATAAGAAGGACCTGGAATTTCTGGGGTAAGGCCAGAGGGATGCCATGAATATAAACAGAGAGATGGAGCACCTCTCCTATGGGGAAAGGCTGAGAGAGCTGCAGTTGTTCAGCCAGGAGAAGAGAAGCCTCTGGGGAGATCTTTTGAGTACCTTCTACAACCTAAAGGGGGTACAAAWGGGCTGGAGATGATTTCTGATTTGTGTATGTATCGATAGAACAAGAGGGAATGTCTAAACTGAGAAAGGGTAGATATTAGGAAGAAATTCTTCATTGTGAGGGGGTGAGACACTGGAACATGCTGAACCGGGAAGTTGTGGACACTCCATCCTTGGAGGTGTACAAAGCCAAGGTGGATGTGTATTCTCTGAGGAACCTGGAAGGTGCCCCTACCCATGGCAGTGTGGGTGGAAAGAGATGATCTTTAAAGTCCCTACCAACTCAAATAATTATTTGATTCCATTATTTAAAGTGATGCTGACTTTTTGAACTTTAAGAGCCATTAGGTCTGACAAACATACTATGACGTAGACAAGAAACAAATACAAAAAATTCCTTAGTCTTCCTTTTCTAAGTTGTGATTAAACATCTCAAAACTTCTTTCAACATGCCACTGAAGAAGGTCAAAGACACATATGGCTGCAAATAAAGTATCAAATACTCACCTGGAATATTTGAATAGCATAAATTAGGGGCCAATATTCTCTGAGAGAGAGCATAGTAAAAATAAATGTAGACAATCCAAAGTTATATGTTTTAGAATGCATAACCTAAGATAATCAGGGACACAKTTTAAATGCAGAGTTCATTGCACAAGTTGACCAAAATTTCAGGTGTTGAATTTTTAAATAATGCATTAGAAATTGACTTTGTTAAATCACTTTCATGTCAGAAGAAAGCTGCTCAAGTCAGTAAAAATTGTGATGTTCTTCTTTTATAGCATATATTCAAACAATTTAACCAGGGCAATATATGCTATTATTTTTTAAAATTTTAATCTCAAAATATCTACAAAAGAGTAGTAACCATAGCAATGTTTTTATGGCTGGTAATGAGTGTTTGGGGAATGGTTTGGGGAAATGAGATAGAAGCTACATTGCATTTGAACAATTTTCTGTAATTAGCAGGATTACCAGTTTTTTTGAAGATTGGAGCAAACCCAAAGTTAGTTTTCCATTTTCTCTGTTTCCCTAAAAACTGAATTTCCATGCTGCACTAATGATTGAGGACTGTRCTGTGTTTATGGGTTATTAGAGTTCATTCTGTCTGTGTAGGAGAAGCATCTCTTGAGATTTGCTCTTCCAGTAGCAGTCAAGAATAGAAAGCCCCAACACTGTGAAAAATGCAGAACGCCAACAAGGAAGGGAAAGATACATCCCCTTAATAAGATGGACCATTTCTTCATTAATGATTCATCTGAATTCTTTCCCTAGTTCTGCAGCCTGCTAATAACTAAAAATTTATTCACCATATTGATGTTCAGGAACTGAAGATGAATTTAAATTCCATACCTTTTAATTAACTCCAACTTTACAGGAGCAAAGTGAAGGACATTTTAAAAACAAAGTACAATCCTATTGCATCTTTTAGTTTTTTTTAGGATTTACAAAAAAGAAATAATAAATTTGTAATTTTATTTGACTTAGCACTAAATGTTCTCCTTCAAGCAAAAGATTAGCTGAAATTGTGGGAAGGAGGCCTTTACTCAAGCAGTGTCTATGAACTGTTAGATAAGCAAGTTTAGTAGTGACTGACTTAAAGCAAAATGGTTGACATAAAACTGACAATCTTTTTTTCTAAATAGCATTTAAGGGATAATGTAATGAATGGCTCTCTCTTTAAAGGCAGTCTGGGTGTATGAACAACCCATAATCCCTACAGATTTACATATCTATCTCTTTATTTAATTGTTGTCRTTAGGTTTAATCCCAACTGCCATCACTGTCAGATTAAAAAGTATTCCAGTTTCTCAGTTTTTTTGCTCTATTTTGTATGCAGCTAAGTTCAGAGGTGAGGATGAAATAATTTGTTGTGATGAGCAGCAGTTGCTCTGTGTGGGTGTCCCTACTYGAAAGATGCATGATGAGATTCTATATCATGTTCTTAATATTTTCCTGATTAGAATGGACCTTTTTTATATGTGATATTTATGAAAAATAACATTTCAAAGTCACTTACTTGTACAGATGGTGCCAAAGTAGCATATGTATAGCTGCATTCAAGCACCTATGAAAGGCAGAGATTTTATGAAATGAAGAAAAGTTTCTGGCAGACAACACGATTTAATTACCAGAATGTGGCATTTCTGCCAGGTGCAGCTGTTGCTTTTTTTTTTTATTCTTTTCATCAGCACATTGTTCTCCATTTTAAGACACATTAAGTACAAGCACATTACATACCAAAAAAACACACAACTGCTTCCTGCTTTTTTATCATTTACTTATGATAGGAAGATAAGAATAACCATTTATCATTCTTGTCAACAAATGTGAAGTTTTAACAGGATATGAGAAATCCCATCAGGTGCTTTAAAGAAACAAGAGGATTTGAGCACTCTAAGCCTTTAATTCACCATGAGTATCTGTGGTTTGTTCTGTAATCAGCATTTTAATTCAYAAAGAATTTGTACAAAAATAAACTWATGATCCTCTCTGCCCTCTTTAAGCACATACATAATRTTATTTAMAACACTTGTATSTCYTTTTCCSTGTTTCCAATAKGTACATATAAATATAWAMAAAAATAAGGCTAAATTCYTATTTATATAATAGCAAGCTTTCAGGCTTTTAGGAGATAACTTTTCTAAGACTTGTTTTAGSTTCTAGKGTAGCCACATTTTGCTTGGYTGATTATTTTGCCCTAATAAATCTGAATAAACTGCTGTTTCTGTCTCAAATAAGTGRTGACCAAGAATCAAACACAAACCTTATTTAATGGCCAGCTAGGAATTGCACCACAATGTGTGTCCTCAGGGTGTGTTAGCTGTGAAAACATGTCCCTTGACATCCTCATCCCCTTTGCATCTCACCTGCTTTAGCATTCCCAGCACATGCCCCTTATCACAGTGGTCTAAATGCAAGGTTGGCTGGAGGTGAATGAGCTTGAGGCCAGCAAAAAAAAAAAAAAACAGGAAAACCTGTCTTGGGTGACAGGATCAGAGATTATCCTAAACTGAAAGAGACCCACCGGATCATGGAAATACAACTCCTGGTCCTTCCCAGGTCAGCTCCAAGGGTCTGCCTTTTGCGTGGCTCCATGAAGTCACAGGAACCATAGATAAATATTGCTGATCCTTTGACTACCTGAGTGAGTCTGAATAGGGTAACACTCAGTAACACATGAAAAACACACAGTAATTCCCCCAGTTCTCCAGGTYTAAGTTTCCAATGTGAGGGCAAGATAGTTTTAAGGTTTGGAATAATCTTGTAGTTAGAAGGCTTTCTACAAACACTGTTCAAGGAATGTATGCAAAAATTTCCARTTTTCAAGTGAACATTAATATTAAAATAAAAGACCTCTTAAACTTGTGCATATTTGAAAATATTTAGCATTTAGGATCCACTACTTGGATCCACTACTCCAAGCGTTTGTTCCTGACAGGACTTCTTCTATCCTTACAACAAGAATACTGTGTCATGAATGTGATGTTATTTCACCATATAATGATGAAGAGTTGCTTGACTTTATGCATGAGATTCTTCTGAAGAATGAGAAGTTCTAGAGATAACTGATCTGAGCAGAGAAAACATCACTTGTTGTATCCAAAGTACACATTAATACTATTAAAAAAATTCCAAAATGGCTGTTACTTTAATCTGGTAACATGGTGTGACTATTGACAGAGAAACATAAAACACAGGTAATGAAATTATTCAGTAGCATGCAATGGTGGAAGTGAGAGGGGAAATTAGGCTGGAGTTGTTGTTAAGTTCCCTTTTTTTTTTTTTTTTTTTTTTTTGTTTGTCCATTAATGATATAGGAGGCAGCACACAAATTTTTATAGTAGAGGCAGGAACACATCAACTGGATAAGTCTAACTGAAAAGTGGAAAAATAGAGCAGGACAACATTGCTGGAAAAATAATATTAATTACGGGATTTTGGAATGGATGAAATTCAGATGGAATTACTTGAAAATTAGAAATGCAAATACCTGGGGTTTTACAAGTGGATATCAAAATGGCTATAAACCTAAAGTGTAGGAAGGCAAAGGGGAAGCATGGGATGCAGGGTAGGAAGGAAAGTTTCAGGGTAGGAAGGAAATAGGGTGACTAATTTTAAATATACAAGGAAATAACACATCAYCAGACAAATGATAGTGTCTGTTTGCACTGCATTGGTGAAAAAATGCCTGAGGTACTCTGTGATCTCTTCATTCAGGAAAACGACAAATGATAAATGTTGTTACTAAAAATGATTAAATGCTTATGAGAAATATGTTCATTGGAGGAAAAAAAAAGATTAAAGACCTTACACATATATAGAAGGGGAAAAACTCAGTTGTGTGGCTGAAAACAGTAATTTCTTATCCTTGATTTTCAGGACTTGATCCATGCACAGGCTGCAGCACTTTTAGAGATTACTTATCCATGTTTTCCAGCASTCTCCCTTGCTACAGACCTTCCCCTCCTTTCTGACTGTTTTCTGCCCAGCAGTGCTGTTCCTGRCGATCTCYAGGGCAGTGCTCTGTCCTGTGGGGKGTGAGTCAGGATCTGCAGGTCTTGACAGATGCCTGTCCCGAGACAAAGAGTTCACATGTGTGTGAAGGAAAACTCTGTGGAGGGTTTTTGAAAGAAACATAATTTTATCTCAGGAAATCCGTGATCCTCCTTGAGGCTGGGCAAGACATAGGGAAGAAATATATTATGTGATTGTTTGTTCTTAAACTGTTTTCTAGACATTTATTGGTCTCAGAAACAAAATGCAGCATTGGAAGAGTGTTTGGCCTGCCCAGTAAGGTCATTCTCACAGCCTTAATGCCAAGGTCTGTAGAGTTTTTCCAAGACTATGGAGCACCCTCTGCTTTCATTAATTAGAAAACAGATCAATGCATAGTTTTACTGATATTATGGAGTCACATAAAATTACATCTTGAGGTTATACAACAACTCTTTCTTACTTTTCTCAAACTGGTGTTTGCTAGTCACATAGCGTTCTTTGTTTTGGAGATGCCTCTATTCAATGTGGGGTGAGTATATATTCCACTGCATTAAATTTATAAAAGGTTTTGGGATTCTTTGAGATGAAATGAGCTATATAAATGCAAGCTGGTATTATGTTTGCAAAATCTGTGTGACTGAGAAGATCAATCTTYCAGAAAAATGTCAGCAGATACAACCATTTTATTATTTCTGAAGGACGAGAATAAGAAAGTGATAGAAAATAAAATCAGCAGACTGGATAGAAGTGATTTGTTTTGGTTTCTTTTTCCTCATGAAAGAAAACAATGGATTCTAGAAAATATCAAGTAACACTTTAAACTTGACCTTTCATAGTTCATATAGAGTATTTTCCTTATATATCACAGCCTTTGTCTTTCCTACATGAAAAATYATGGAGGCTAATAATGCACAGAGATATGAGACAGTCAAATAAAGATGTAATTGAATAATTAAATGCATTACTTTCAAGGTGCTTTTGTAGAAATTTGTCCAGGTGTTAATATGTTATAAAGTGGTTTCATGCATTAGGAAAACAGTTCCTTCCTACACATTTCACAAAGACACATTTTAGACACTCAACATGACATCATTTTTGTCACAGTCTTGGATACTGAAATTAGAAGAGGAGGTCTAAGTGAAAAGGCCAAACTCAAGAAGACTACAAATAATAAAACAGCAGGAAGAGACAAGGTCCTACTTCATAACCTGTAAGTTGCCAAGTCTGTGATTTCTTTTAGCACTAGATACCTACCCAGTTTCTTTAGGGGAAAGACAAAAATGTACCTTCTCTTGAGGCACTTGTGCAATTGGCAGCGGGTGGCAGGTTCAATAGCTGCCTGTCTGCAACAGATCCTTATGCCTTTTTCTCATGGCCATCCTGGACACTTTAGAGACAAAAACTGTTTGTGTCTCACTTGTCTCAGAGTGAATGTGATGTGTGAAAAGCCACATTTAAGCTGTCTGGTCAAAGTCTTGAGGAAATGAGGCGGATGTGAGCTGAGACGGGACGCAAGCAGGTCACTGTCATATTCAGAGGTTCTCTGTCTCAGTTGAATCCRCTTCAGACAAAACAGAAATAAAAGTCTGATGTTTTCTATCACATGTGGGGATATAGAAAGTGATGCACAATTGTTGCAGCTTATAAGTATCTAAAAAAATGTGCAGCTTTGGCTGGGATCAACAGACAATGCAATGAATGATGTGTGGGGGCCAACAGCTTGCAGGGCACWGGATATCCTGTAACTTAGTTAAAAGTTTATTCTGCCCTTTTTAACTTGCAGAGTTGAAAGAACTCTCCCTTTAACAATCATCAGTGAAACAGATATTGAAATATATTTGCAAGCAAAACCGAAAGTAGCTCACTGTTATTCTTGAGATCATTTATTATCCCTAGATTTAGACAACTGCCAGGTATTTTGTAGCTATTCTTTCCCTGTTTTAGAAAGAATTTCAAATGTAAGTTCAAAAATTTTTGCATTTTTTTTTTTTTGCTCCATAGAAAGCCTTCCTTTTTAACTCTTTTCCATTACATATTTGGCAAAAATTATTCTTCAGGACAAAAGTCTTTCATCCAACAAGTAACAGCAAAAATAGGCTCTTACTTTTTAAATTCCTCTAGATTGAATTGCATGGAAAAGCTAATTGTTTATTAAGGAACTGTAGGCTGAAAACTAATTTCTCAGYGTGCCTGGTGGAAAGAAACAAATACCACAAAAACAACTTCTATGGAAATTAGGATAGTCTGAAAACARCTACAAAATTGAATAAAACACCACATAATATTCACAAAGAAGTCATGCAAGGCTTAATTACCTGAAATGGGATGTACCAGAAGTCTTTCTTGATTTCAGATAAAGCTTCTGGTGCATCACACTCTGAAAATCGACTACTTGATAGAAATTTTCCATTAAAATCTTACTGCAAACTACAGTTTTTGCAAGTCTTCAATTATAAAATTTTTAAAAAGCTCATAAAGAAAAGAAGCCCTTAGATGTTACATTTTTTCAAATTATCTGCTTTCAGCTTGCTGTCAGTTTTTCAGTTTTTTCTTATTAGATAGGCTCAATGAAGGAAAACAGATTGTTTTGTTTCACTTGGATCCACAAGCCAGAAAGGATGTTGCCTGCAAAGCTTTTGGCAACGGGAGTTTAAGATCCTGGCTCCAAGCCCAAAAAGCCAGATATGCCTGAAAGGGGAGGCCATCAGTGCTCACCTTGGAAACATCTTACTGCACATTTTGTCTACTTTTTAGACTATCTGGTGCTTGTCAGCTAACCCAAGACTCAGCAGGTACAAATACCTCTCCATGCTTTCCATTTATCTTTCAAAACAGCCCCCAGCTGCAAAACTTTTCTGCTGTTGCTAAGGGAAGAAAACAAGAAGACCCTCAAAGCACACTGGCTCAGGTGTGGTAGAAATCCTGAGGATATGTTTTGGCTTTCCAGGAGAAGAATCGAAGCTATCACCTTGTGAAATCGCTCTTGTTGAAACAACTCTGATTTCAATATTTTCTTTCTGTGAACAAGAACTCTCACTGTTCAGGAGGTAATAAAAACAGTTTATGCATTTATYTGAACTGTCAGAGTCTTGGTCCTCCATTCTATTCCTCAAGAATAATCAGTAGATTTTGTCATTTTTGCTTCTATTAAGCTTGCATGGAAACTTGAAATGCAGAGTGAAGGCTTTTCAAATCATGTTTGCCAGTGGATATTTACTTTGTCATCTTGACTCTTTCTAGCACTTTGAGATTAATACCTGAATTGTCTTTACCAATTGTGCTCAGTTTGCATGTGTCAGTCCCAAGATTATTCCTTCAGGCTTTGACTTAAGACATTACAATATTAGTCCATTTACTTTTTTTTTTTTTTTTWATTTTTTTTTTKTTTTKTTTTTAAGAAGGWAAATATGGCAGGGGGTKTTWCATTWTKTTTTKTTTTGTATTKTTTTCAAGAAAAAATATGGACTTTTTTAATATTCCTAACACATTAATAAAGTATAAAACATTAACTTTCTTTTAAAAGCAGGGATCTGAAAATTGACAAAGTGCTGCTCAAACCCAGAAAATCAAAATATCACCTGGATATCTGAATTACTTACCTTTTTAGCCTAAAAATTTATCCCAGATTTAATCTCATTATTTTATCACCTATGAACTTTCATGTTTATAGTGGAATGAAAAAAAAAAAAAAATGAACCTCATCCATGACTCAAAATACACCTTTTTCTGGCAGTGTTGACCATAAACCATTGCTGTACTTCAACAAACATCAGTCATTGGCCATCTGTTGCTTGCTCTTTACCCTGTAGACCTATGCTGAAGTAAACAGTTTGCTGCCACTAAGAAGTGTGGTCCTTTTGACTTTCCCGTTCTTTCTTTCTGGTCAGTATTGGCACTCATTTTCTTCCCACTGACTCCCTCTGCCCATGTAGTTCTTGGGTTAACCCTGTAGAAATCTTTTACTGTTCAGTGGCGGGTTAGTCTTGTGTTCAACAACAACATGTAACTCAATGAAGGGTGCTTGAGGAGTGTGTCTTCAGTAACTCATTTATTTTTCTTCGTAAGAATCTCAGAAAATTTCCTGTCTCAGCCATGGTTCCCCATAACACTGGAGGGAATGGGGCAGGAGGAGCCCACACAAGTAACACCAAACTCCTATTTACTCTCTGGGTATTGAGGACAAATGATGTGGTGCTCACCACTGAGAAGCTTTAAGCTCTAAACACCATTATCACAACAAAGATTGTCAAAAGGTTTGTTTGGCTCTTTTTTTTTTTATTTCAACCAGCAAAAGGCAACATTGTATAAGCCTGCTGCTTTGAATAAAATGAATTTTCACTAAGAAATGCAAATAAAAAAATTATCATTGTCAAAATGTCACGGAAGGCCAGCTTATCTTAGCTTTGAGCAATATTAATTCAGTTAGAACTGAATAAATTTCAGTGACAACCCAAGTTTGGTGTTTCTTTATTTCTTTCATCACAACTGACTCTGAATTTCAAGATGTCATTATAGAATAGAAATAAACAACATTTCTTTTTACAAGTTGACTGTACTTGTTAAAATARAGTAGGGTGTGGTGGTCATGATAGTCTAAGGATATAACAGAACTTATTCAGGTGGGTATTATCTTTTATTTTACCTAGTGATGCAGCTGGAAAAAATAAACTGGTTTTCATTTATGTGATGCCTTTATGAAGTCACAAATAAGAAGGAGAAGGAAGTTGCATGTTATGAATATAAATTCTTGCAGTGAAAGTAGAATATAAAGAGCAGTAGACTGGCAAATTTCATATTTCAAGTCTCTACTACTCTGTAAAGAGATTACAAAATAATGAGATATATATTGCAGTGGCTCAAGGAAGCAGCTCTTTACTCATATGAGTGAGCACTTAAAGCATTTTGCTCATAAAATGCGTTAGAGTTAATGCAGGTAAAGGAGTACAATTTCACACCTGTAATAATAATATTATTAATAATAATAAAAGCATTTAAGCATTTCAAGCAAGTTATTCAATAATTCTGATTGCAAATGTTTTTAATACAAGCACAGAAGAACAGTTAGATTTGTTTACAGAAAGCTTAAGTTGAAAATATGGACAGATTTATCAGAGAAGTATTTGATTTACTGAATTAAAAGGATTCACTCTGAAGTTCTTTTCTCAGAAATTTTTTGTAAATAAACCTCAAAAAAAAAGGCTATTCAGTTTTCTCTGTTTCACATGACAACCTTTAGGCTGCGGTTTTARGAAAAGAGTGTCTTACCCTTACCCAAAGCTGCATCTAATGGTACTTTCAGGGAACTCAGGTGCTTTGAAGAAAATAAATTAGTTTCCTTCCTTTCATTAMAAATTTGATCCAATATAGGAATCCTATCCCCGTTGTAGTAGGCAGTGTCCAAAAAAATGAAAATCCTTSTATAAGGAGTCAGATATTGTGTTTCCAAAGTCTGAAGGCAGAAAATCTGGGCTGGCAGGCAGTAGAGCTCTGTGGGATGGGAAATAAACCTAAGCACATGTCACTACAGGTAGACACTGATAAGTCTAAATGGTAAATAGCTTTTTGTTTATTTGACTGTGGGGGTTATTTTCTCAGTATATTAAAAAGATAAAAATTTCTATCAAAGGAAAATAACTGCTATCTATCTACTGCAGGAGTATTTCTACTCCCAGGCTCTTACACAAATGTATAAAAGTACACTGCCTTGTCAGGAAGATCTCATCTCTTAAACTAGCAAATTAAAAATGTGCACAGCAGGGATTTCAGGATCCATTTTTTGCCTACTTTTCTGATTTTACTGTCAGGATGCCTTGTTTTTCCACTCCTGTGCTGCAAAGACTAGTTATCAAATGAAATCAGCTTCATATCCCGGAGCAGTCCCTGCAAAAGCAGAGTCWCACTTCAGGTGGTTTCTGCAAAGTACTTTGACTTACTGTTCTTGCACTTTTTGTGGGGAAGCATATGAAAATTCTCTGTGATGAATATGCTTAATGTGAGACAATTATATGCATTTTTAACCCCAGAAAAGTGATGGCTTTTGACTGTCAGTGACATGGCTTGCAAATCTATATAGCCCTCATCTTTGGTAAAAGCTCTAATCTAACCAGTTATTGTGCAGAAAAGAACATGAAATGGAATCACGTCCACCCATGCAGATTTAGCACAGCCCATCAAATAATGCTTTTCTTGATCTCAATCACACATTAGAAAAGTAAAAGGAAAAGAAAAAAGGCCTATAAATGTGACAAGAGTAACCCTTTTGGCAGTCATAGTTACTCCTTTCATGTGCAGACATCTCTTTCCCCTTCCTCCACCTTCACCCACCACGTCTGACTTCTGCATCAATGAGAGTAAGCTCTCTGCAGCARACAAATTCAAATTAAGATGTAAAAAAAAAAAATGGAGGGATCCTCTCCCTCTACCCTCAATCAAAAATAAGGGKTTTTTTTGTCTGTTTTTTAGTACCTAGCAATTAAGGGGAAAATAATCAAAATTTTAATTCTTCTGCTACCTCCTTTTTATCAGGAGGAAGAAGAACATTCAGGAATATATTCAGGAATGTATGAGTGTTTCACTCTTTACTTTTACTTTTTAAATCAGACTGAGAGAACATACTTGTGAAAAATAAATATATATAAATACATATAGGTACAGATAGGTACACTCATACATATATTTATATACATGTAATAATGTCTTCCAACACTTGTGTTCTCCTATTTTTAGCTTTGTCTACTAGTAAAACTGGTTATCATTGCATTGAGAAGATACTATTGTAAATATTCTTTTGAATTGTGGAGAACTTTTTGATTCAGCCATTTCTCACAGTTCTTAATGACAGCAGGACTAGCAACCTATGAAAAGAAAGAGGCTGCTTGTAACAAAATCAATCTTCCTTTAAGTCAGAAGTCATGTTCTGTCCAGGTCAGTCCCCACATGAAATGAAAAGTGAAAAAGACAAAATTGTATTAGGAGAAAATAAATTATTTGTCTCATTCAATTAAAATTTAGAATAACAAATTGCCAGAAACTGGAATCAATTTTCACGTGATCTACAAACGGTTGCTCTGACCTTCAGATAAGATTAATTTGCAACTAATAATTCATTGTGTCCTAAGTCTCATTGCATTTACTGCCTCCATAAATCTTCTGTACTTTTTTTCCCCACTGCTCTCTGCTCAGTTGCTGCTGTTTAAGTGCTCTGAGGATAAAGAGTTTTGGGATGGTGCCAGGTGGTCTGGGTTAATTCCARGTTGGAGGAGTGACAGCTATCCCTGTTCTTACTTATGGCCTAAACGGGAAAGAAAATATTAACAATACAAGTGTTTGGTTTTTCTTTTGCTTTACTTATTTGTTGAAGTCTTTTTGGTGCGTTGGGGTCTGTTTGGGTCTTTTTAAGGATTCAGAAAGATAAAGAGGTGGAAATAAAATAAGTAAAGTTCTCYTTTCATCTCAGTGCATGTAAAACTGGCCACCTGCCAGATCAGGTGCAATTAAGACATCCAGAAACARGAGGTCTGTTTAACAGTAATGTACATTGATGTAGATACTTCTCATGGCTGTTTTACAGATTTGAGAATTGGAGCTGGCGATGGCTGGCAGAAGATACATGCTGAGAAAGTAATTGTTTAATCTTTGCTTTACAGTATTTCTGCTAATTCTTCCCAAGGTGCTGAATAATAAGCAACCTCAACTGGGTGCAATTCCCCCTGAGTCAGCCACCTCATCTCTTTAGAGAAACGGAGCATTTTAGGGTTCAGCTTTCATTTTGATTATTATCAGTGATTCTCTTCCTGTATGAAAAACCACACTATAAATTTTTAACTATGAGTTAAAAATTACATTAAACAAATCTGGGAAAAAAATGTAAAAATTAAGGGCCTTCCTTAATTTCATAAACATTTTTGAAGATGCTGCTTGCCTGTACAAATCTCACAATCCATATAGGGCATCTGACAAGGATCCTGAAAGAAGGAATCCTGAATAGTTTCAAATAATAATAATAATATATTTAAGATGTTATGAATTCTTCTGTGAATTCAATATTATTTTAGCACACTCAGAAACTACACTGGCTGTGTAAGCGTTATAAACACCTTTGATAAGAACCTCTGATAATAATTTGACACATTAATAGCAAACCAGGCATATGAATTATAAAATGATGTACAGCCTGACTGCATCCCATGGTCTTCAGTCATCCACCTTTGCTACCTGTGCCTTCATAAATGCTGATGGAAATGAAGGATCTTATGGATCTAGAGAGCAAATGATTTCCAGAACACAGCATCTCTTCTCTGCACAGCAAGGCTCTTAAAAGATTAGAATATGTGAGCCAGATTAACACAATGGGCCAGCCATCCTGCTTGCGATGCGTCCCATCACTGCTTTGAGTCATGCAATTTACAACTTTTAAAACAATATTTGACATATTTTTTATGCCTTTTGGCATAAGATTTGCTATTGTGTCACTGGTAGTTCTGCTTTCATTCTCAGGAGTGTTCCAAGCCTCTTGACACCTTAACATTTACATACTTTTACATGAGCTTTTTGCTCACGACTGCTTAGTATGAGTTCAAGTCTCTATATCCTGCCAGAAGTTAATTCTCTTCTTCTTTTATTTTTTTTTTAAACTGGAAGTTTATTAAAAAAAATATATATTTTGGAGTTTCTTTTTTTTTTTCCAGTACCTATTGTCAGGTGCTGAATCATTTTAACTCAGTCTGCTCACTGGCTCTGCTTATCTCCTGTAATGTGTTGCTTTGTAGTTCATCTTACCATCTTATTTTCATTCTGAGAAATAACATGTAGAGTACAACATCTGTAGCTAGTAAAATGAAGSCTACTTTCAGTGTAGCTGAATTTCTTTATTTTACAGTCTAGTTTTGATAATAGGATCTTGTTCTGTTACAATATATGTATGTAACCAATGAAGTGATAATTTTTTTCACTTTTTTAAACGAGCTTTAGACCTTCAGCACTTTGGAGCAGGGACCTCCTTTGTTCATAAATGTCAAATATTACATAAGTGATTTGCATGATTTCTAAAAGCAAAAATCCTTATTGCCAGACAGTCTCTGTAGTCCAGCTTTTTTTTCTTCCAAATAGTTCTTTCTATATGAGACTTTAGAAATTTAAAGAGAGATTCATAGGTAAAGATATTTTGATCTCGTGACGCGAAAAGGGTCTAAGCATTCCTGCCAGCAATCTGATTGACACCAAAATGATAGAGTTGGTTTAGGAACACAAAATATGCTCTGCACATGTGAGGCCACACCTTGAATCCTGTGTTCAGCTTTGGGCCCCTCACCACATTGAGGGGCTGGAGCATGTCCAGAGAAGGGCAACGGATTTGGTGAAGTGTCTGGAGCACAAATCTGATGAGGAGCAGCTGAGAGAGCTGAAAGTTTGTAGCCTGCACAAAAGGACATACAGGCTTAATTTTCTTTCTTTTTATATATTTGCCAATAAAATAGCCAGTGAAATTGACAAAGTTTTTATGTTTTGGGGGAATATTAGTTCATGCCTAAAAATGGGGAAGAGCAGAGGATGAAAAAATATCCTACATTCAGGACACATTATGATTTCATGCAATGTTTGTTGATGGAGAAAAACCCAAAGCTTATTGAGTTCCATGCATTCAGCTAGATTTAGGAAAAGATCTTTAAAAAGAGAAATCAAAGTAATCATGCATATGTATACATATAATGTTTATGTACCTTTCTTGCAGAAGAAAAAAAAAGTTGTAGTAGTATTCACATTTGACATCCAAGATGTGTTGAAATTACTAAAATATATAATTCAATTAGCAGGAGAAAAGGAAATGACATAGAATGATATTCAAGCATCCTTYAGATATCCATAAGAAACTGTAAAACTATGATATTTTGCAGGAGGTCAGAAATTACAGATTATGACTTCATGTCTATTTTAGCAGAAGAATGTGTTCACTCATCAAAGAATGAGGAAATGGACCGCYTGCAAAAAAAAGATCACTAAAGAGYYACTSATATTTGCTGCATGCAATGCTTCCTTTTTTTCTTCAAAGAAACTTTGTTTAAAGGCTGAGTTTTATGAATAACTATTAGGAATGCTCCAAGGGGCCATTTTTCATACATATATATGAACACATATATATATATATATATATAATATAGAACTAAGAATCTTGAATTCCTTTGGAAAAGAATATTCAGGATTTAAAAGGGCATGAGTTTATTGGAAGGTGATTGTATGTTCATAGACTCAGAGAATCACAGAATGGTTTGGGTTGGAACTGACCTTAAAGGTCATGGTGTTCCAACTCCCAAACTTTCACTAGACCAGGTTGCTTCAAACCCCATCCAACCTGGCCTTGGACACTTGCAGGGATGGGGCATCAACACCTTCTATGCACAGCCTGTTTCAGTGTCTCAYCACCCTCACAGTAAAGAATGTTTTCCAATATCTAATCTAAAGCTACTCCATTTCAGTTTGAAGCTTTCCCCCACATCGTGACACTACATGCCCGTGTAAAATGTCCTTCTCCATTTTCTTTTGCAGGCCCCCATTAGGTACTGGAAGGCCACAAAGAGGTCATCCTGAAACCTTTTCTTTTCCAGGCTGAGAAAATCCAAAACTCTCACGCCTTCCTTGTAGGAGAGGTGCTTCYATTCCTATAATTATCCTGGTGGGCCTCCTCTGGACTCACTTCAAAAGGGCAATGCCCTTCCTGCACTATATGTGCTACATGTTGACAAGGTAATGCTTTTTTTCATCCTATCGTCTAATCATTTCAATAAAAAAGTGTTGCACATATATAAAAATAAAAATATTTTCAATATCACTTCTGACTCTGTATTTAATAGAAACTGCAATTAGAAAAAACAAGGGAAACATATAAAGTGTCATTGCTATTGACCCTTAACATATTTATGGGGTGTAGAAGATGATTACCTGTTTAGTAAAATGAAAGGTTCAAATTTATTTGATACAAAATCCATTCTCATTGAATGCCCAGCAATTCTACAGTCTTTTTCTCACAATAATTTCTATGCTTTCTTCTCTGCTCTTCCTGGYTCTTTCTTGTTTTTCTCTGTTAAAGCACCTTGTGAGATTTTCTACTATGTTATTATTTTGTTTCAGATTTCCAGTGTTTCCAACTTTCCCAGTTCCAACTCTCTCACATTTTTCTGGCTGGGKTGTGAGCCTGAAAATTCTCTGAGGCATGTGTGCTACAAGGGCAGAGTATCCTGGAGTGGTACTAAGAAGTTTGGTGTATTGTCCCCATTCTGAATATGTTATGTAAATCTTAACTGTCCTTGCAGTCATCCACACCAAATGATAGTGTGAAAACAGGGATTAAAATGGAGCTTTTTCTATTTTACTCGCCATTCACAATTTTGCCTACCAAATCCAGCAGGCACAAATCTTACTTCAAAATAAATTCAARATTTTATGGTAGGTCTGAAGGTCATAAGGTATTTTCCCTTAAAAAAATTGTTGTTTTCCGGAACAACTGGTCAAAGGAAAGGCTTTGTCAGTTCTCCTGAATCAGTAGGGACAAAAACCATTAAATGTTTCTTAAAATGTTCATAACGATAACTATACTACAATATCATCTTCTRTTCTATGCTAGTAGTTTACCTGCAGATTTGCAGCAAACATTTGTCCTTTCTTCAACACCTTTAATCAATTTTATTTCTCGTTTCTGTTCTCTGTTTTGCACTTCCCTCCATGTAGTCCTTCTCTCCAACATTTTCATTAGATTTTTCCTAGCCTTCCTTACTTCAGCAGGTCTACTGTGGATTTGCCGTACACGGTGTATTTAACAACTCTTTCGAAGATATGGAAGTGTTAAAGTGTAGTACAGAAATACTTGAGTTACATTTTTACTGAATTACTCCATTTTTAACTGCAGCCTATACAGAATATTTTCAGCTCAGTAGTAACTGTAACTCATAACCCACTCCCTCTGAAAAAGAAAAAAAAAATGTGCAGGGAAAGATCTGGAATTTTGTATTTCAACAGCTATCCTGTGACTGAAATGCTAACAACTGGATTTAAAGCTTAGCAAAGTATTCCCCAGTGCTACATTAGAGACATTCTTTTATCTGTAATGTTGATGACCCTAAAAATTAATGTTATGAATTCYCTGGTTCTGCTTCAAGAAGTTTGGTTGTTGGCTGATGTCTCTCATATCTGTGTAAAGAAAATACGCTTTCCCACCTGCAACGTCTCTGTAAGTGAAGAAAGAAATGTCTTCTTGTCTGTTGTAACCAAAGATGTCAAAATTTCTGAACATTAACATAACCTTTGTTCTTTTCTTCTCAAGCTCTGCTTGTTGCTGAGCGCACATAAATGTTATCTTCTCTCCTTTTCTTAGCACTAGAAGGCTCAGACAYCAAATTGTGTGTGACAATGATTTAACTGACTATATACTCCATTCCCATAACAGAAATAAAGGAACTGGGGGCTATAGGACAGAAAAAAATATTCCAGAGGCTTCCCAAATGTCACTATAGCTAAGTTTCTGCATGGCTTTTGGACTCTACATTTAAAGTAAGTGAAAAAAAGTTTGCTACTGATGTTGACTTTTCCACATTAGAAGAAAATACTATGCATGTTTGACATAAATCAAATAATAGAAAAACTTATTTCTTCTTTCTGTTATTGGAAATTGTGTTTCCTTTCTTTCACTTGTGTGACACCTATAGAGCGTATTTTATTTTATCTTTAATTACTTTCAAAGGAAAGAGGTGAGCTATTTGCTCTGTTTAGGTTTTTGATATTTGATTGTTAGAGAAAATGATGAACAAATAGAAAAATTTACTTTATTCCTATTTACAAAATCCTATCTTCTTTTTTCAACATTTATTAGTTTTCTCGCTGATTAAGTGTTCATTATTAAAGAAAATGTGTTTTAAATTGCTAAACCTAATTCCAGAAACATTTTACAAATTTGATTTAAGCATCAAATAACTTCCCAATGACATTTTGATATCTTATGATGGTTATTGTCTTGTTTTTGTGGGGTTTGTATTCAGTTTGGATGTGTTACTTACCAGAAATAATTTTTTTTGTTACAATAGTCTAAACAGAGATAAAATGCCCTGGATTTAGGTATTGAATAATATCTGGTTTGTTAAAAAAAGACTTTCTGACTGACTTGACTCTATTATTCCTTCCCTCAAAGTAGTTGCAGAAACTCCAAAAGGCATCTTCAGCTGCACTATAGATCTTTAGCAGGGAGAGATTCAATTTAGACAGAGAGGAAAGTATAAACCCATGTTGTAATGAAGTCTTAATGAACATTCTGTTAATCATTTCCCTGCACTACTCAAAGTAGTAGTTTTTCATGTAGTTGTTTTTGTTGTTGATTCTGTAGTACTAGCTCTCCACTCAGCTGTGGGGCTTAGCAATAAGCGACAGAATTGCCATGCTTTTCTTGTATRGTAGAAGGACRTACTTGATAGGACATAYAGAGTCCCCGATTTGTTTAGAAWATTTAGTTCTTGTCCTGTCTTATCTGCTTTGTCATTAAAGTATGCATGATTATCTATTCTGCTGTTGCAAGTCCGAGATTTTGCAGGTGTAAATCCATCCTATCCTAAAAGTGGTTCTAAAGTTTTATGATCTCTTTGTTGTCACAGTGTCAATTACACCAGATGTTCTGAAGTCTTTCCAGAGTCACAGACAAGTACGTTAAATTTAAGTGATATGGAAATATTTTTCCACAACTACAGAACTCAATATTTCAGATAGTGTAAAACAAAAAAAGACTCAAATTCATAATGAAGCTTTACTGAAAACTCATCTGGGCATTCTTTTATGTGAACGTGCAATGTTCACCTGTTTTTAGAGATGCACAGCAAGACAAGACCATGGTATTTTTAAAGACTTGTGAGTTCTCCATGTCTAAAACATATATATATATATATATATATATATATATATATATATATATATATATATGTGTGTGTGTATGTGTGTGTGTGTATGTATGATGTATATATGTATGTGTGTTCTTCTAGTTCTATTGTTTCTACCTTCTAGTTATATAGAAGTTAAGGTYATTCAGACAGTAAGACCTAATTACATTGTCCCACTACCTGACCAAACAAAATAGCATGCTTTCTTCCTCCTGTGGTCTCTGGTTCTTTTCTAGTTTCTGTAACCAGTTTACATTAAAAAACTGAGTAGAGCTCTCAACATTTTCTTGGTGCAGTAGTATCTTTAGGTTCACCCCTCATGTGGTCTCATAATTTCCTCTTTGTGCAACATGGTAATAATTAGAAAGATGRAGGCATTATAAAATTTACCTCCTTCCACACATCTGCAAATATGAAATGAGGTTTTGAACTGAGCCTGGTGGAAAAAAGTTAACTTGCTTCATAGCAACCCATATGATGCTGCAATTGGCATTTGTGGCTAAAAGAGCATCGATAACACAGCAATCATTCCTCTTTTGCTGAGCAATGATAGGTTGTATAGCCCCAAGGCTCCCTCTCTCCTCATGGTCTGTCAGAATAAGTAGGCTTGGGGTGGACAAGTATTTGGGAGTGAACATAGTTGAGAAAACTTCATTAAACTGACCAAATGGATATTCCATAGTGTAAGCTGTCTTGCTCAGCAGTAAGAAGCTCAGGGAAAAGAGTAGGAAGAAGGAAGTTTGTGATTGTGGCCTTTGCCTTTCCAAGAAATTGTTAAGGTGCAGAGGGCCCTGCTTCCCAGGAAGCAGCAGGACATCTGCCTACTAACAGGAAGAAGTAAAATAAGTTTTTTTTCTGCTTTGCTCACTTATGTGGCTTTTACTTAATTTATTGAACTCTGATTATCTTGATCTACAAACCTTCTTGCCCTCCTTCTGTTTTGATCCCATCTCACAGAAGATGGGAGGGAGCCGGATTAACCCACCACAGACTTTAAACGGGCAAACAGATAGATTGCATAAATGTAAGTACACACACGCAAACACACATCAGTATGGATAAGTGGATTGGTGTGGAGTTTATTCTACAGTTTTTGAAGTGGGTTGACAATGGCATAGCATGAAACAAATCACATAATAAATTAATATGCATAAAAATGAGAACATATTTTTTCCATCTRGAAAAAATATTACATACATTAAAAATATTTATAGATATCTCTTCTCTGCATGAAAAATCTGTGACCTGAAAAGGGCGCTTGTTCACACTCTTGTTATGAGGCTTAGATCAACATCTTTTAAGTAGCTAGAGAATATCTCACATCTTTTGGAAATAGAAATCCAATGGAAGTTTCCTGTGGGATTTAGCTTAAAAACAAAGGTAGGAGATTAACAAAATAAATCCGAAAATACTCAAAAGGTCAGATCACATACTCTTTAACCATCACAGCATGTGTATATTTTAAAAATATATATGCACATATATATGCATTTACTATACTACCAAAAAT
>NW_026623322.1:38671-55726 GCF_030028575.1 Malurus melanocephalus | reverse complement strand
AGTTGACCTTCTTTAATGAATTTAAAACCATTACCTCTTGTCCTATCACAACACACTGAAAAAATGTCTACATCTGTCTCATAAGGTCCTTTTAAGTACTGAAAGRCTACAATGAAGTCTCCCCAGAGCTTCTCTTTTCCAGGCTGAACAACCCCAGCTCTCTTAGACTTCCCTCATAGGAGGGGTATTTCATTCCTTCACTTATCTTCATGGCTCTCCTCTGGACTCAATCCAACAGGTCCACGTCATTGCTGTGCTGAGGACACCAGAGTTGGATGCAGTGTTCCAGGTGGGGTCTCACAAGAGTGGAAGGGGAAGAATCACCTCCATCAGCCTGCTGGCCACCCCTCCTCCTGATGGAGATGGAGGAGTCTTGTAACTTTATTCGAATAAAGGGAGAGGCCATGGGACATTTCCATGGGGTCACTCAAATTGCTAGAGGAAGCAGCCTCCTTTTTATCTTAATTTCCCAGCTGCATTTCCCTCTCTCTTTCCCCACTGGCTGAGGTACTTGAGAGGTACAAACTACCCAAATTGCATAATACAGACTCCCATCTAATGTGCATCCCCTCCCCGCCTTTTTATTCTGTGTGTGTCTGTTTTTTTTTCTCTAAGTCTGAGGATTTAATACTGTCTTAAGTGTGTCAGTAGGTAGAATTGCTGTGGAATTTATGGTCCTTCCCATTACTTTTTTCATCTGTTAGTATCTGGTTTTGTAAAGGCGTCTTTGTCTCTTCCATTTTTATTTTTTTTTTAATTTTTCTTTTTGCAATTGTCTTTATAAGTTTTGGTCACTATTGATTTAAATCTTTCTTTAAGGCTTTTTGTTTTTAATTTGTGATTTTTTGTGGTGATATGATTCTTTTGGGTTTTTGTAGCCATTTCTGGATTAGTGGGCATGGTTACAGTTTGTATTTCTTTGATTGCATATTGAATAAGTTGCACTAAGTAAGATATTATGCATGATAGAAAGATTACAGTTATAGCACATAAGAGGAAAAAAATATTTGTTTAGTTCATGGTTTACTGGGTAACTATGAAAACATGTTCCCTACCATATGGATTGGTATATGAGTTAATTGAAAAAAAATTTGTTTCATTATATTTTGTTGTTATTTATTTGTAAAAGTAGTTTGACTTATGTAATTTATTACACTTTTTTGGTAAGATATAATCTAGTACCATTTTATGTTGGAATATTGTATTCTTTATTTGAGTGGATTGATTAGGAAGAAGGTTAAGAGTTGTGTCTGGTTGATTTTTAGTTCAAAACAAGCTTATAATTAGTTTATTTGATTTAAATTATAAATGGTTTTTTTGGTACTTGGTATGAATTCATTTGGACTTTAAGTGGCTGTCTATAGTGTGTCTATTTTTGGTGCTTCTTGTCAAGTACGTATTATTTACTGCTTTTAAAAAATAGATTATTATATATTTTGATTGTTCATTGGGTTTTCTGAACTTGTGGTAGTAAAAATACTGGTTTAATTTATTTTATGTAATATATTCCTGACTAGTTCGGACATAATTTGCAGTAAGTGTGTTGGCTACAAGTGTAATGGTTTTTCAAAGCTCAGGTTTTGTTAGTAAAGGGGCTTTTTCAATTTTCATTATTAATTAGTGGGTTAAAATATAGATTATTTTCTTTCTCTATTTTTCTAACAATAGAGAACAATGCTGTAGGAATTATAGTATTTACATTTTTATGTTTTTATGTGAGAATTTTATTTACAGTTATATTTTAGATATAAAGACAAAACAGTTTTGTTAGAATTGGACTAGAACTTATTAAAAASRGTTTGAGTTCTGTTCTGGTGTTTCCACTTCCACCGATAGTTATGGACAATATATGTCTTATTTATGGAATTATTTTGGGGTCAATTTAAAATAGAAGGTAAAAAAAAAACTTGTCCCTCTCCACTGCTTTATAGTTTGTTTAATTTCTTTGGTAATTATGGTAGGAACTCTTTACTTAGTTGCTATTCGTGAGCCAAATGTGTTCACTTTTATTTGTTTTGATATTTGGAACAATCATAAGGAGGGCAGTTGGGGGTCTGATAATTTAAACTTGAAGATACAATTTAGTCACAAATATTTTTTAATGTATTTCCCATTTTATTTAGACAAAATTTACTTGTTTTAGAGGAATGAAATCTCCATGGACTTCCTTCTTTATTTTAAAATTCTGTTTTGTTGTGGACTTTACTTAGGGTGCTGACTCACTGTTTGGGTTTGACTGGGCTGGCCACTCATGGCCAGTCTTTAGATGCTCCTGGCCCTCTGCAGATTTATTAATTGCTAAGATTAAAGGGTTGTTGTTTTGTTTGGTTTTGGGTTAAAAAATATTTTTTCTTTTCTCCCCTAAATTTGACAATAAAAAGGTAAGATTATAAGGAAAAATGTTTTACTGGCATAATTTAATTGCTTAATTTAATTTTTATGTTGGTTTTTTGCACTATTTGTGGCAAGTGAAGGCACAGAAATAATTTAACTGAAATAATGACAGCAAGGACTAGTTCCCCAAGGACAGGCAATTTGAAAGGAGGTTGCTCATACAGACTATTTTAGCAAACAGTCTGTGGGTAGGTACATGGGGCTTACCCCAATGTCGACACACTGGCTGTTGCTCCAGTCCACTCTTGCAGAATGTTAGTGGTGGCTTCTCGTCCTTCTAGTTGAGATGTTTAAATTTCCGGGGCTTTAGAGGTCTTGATTTGAGTGTGATAGGCCTATTTGTGTTCAATTGTCTTGATGGCTTTTTTTTGTGGTCAGTGACACTTGGAAAGGTTCATGTCCTTTTGCTGTTAGTGGTGCTTTTTTTCCTTCTTTAATTAGGACTCAATTTGCTGGTTGGATGTTGTGAATAGCAAAGTCTAAAGGCAGGGTTTGTATCAGTTGAGTTTTTTGTTTAAGAGATTTTATAAGAGGTAGTATTTTGGTTCCATATTGTTTTCAGTGCATATTACTTATCTCTAATCCCCCCCACACACTAGGCTGAGAATTACAAGGGTAAGGAATTTTCTATATTCATTTAAAGGCAGATAATTGAGTATCACTCTTGGGTTTGGCCTTTACTCTTGTTAAAGTCAGTGTTAAAAGTTGTATTTATGTATTTTAGTTTCTATCACCGGTTTTAAAAGGTGTTTTTTAATTTTTAAATTCTTTCAAATGTGTGTATCATATATTTATATGTATACCTAGAACCAGTAAAAATATTATCTTGTTTTGATATAATTCACAGGCTTTTAAAACCACAAACAGTTTTGCTGTTTGAGTTGATCATGTGGGTGGCAATCKCTCCCTTTCATGTAATTTTCTTCCATTAACAATGGTGTATTTTGTAATTTGTTTCTTTGTTATTATTTTAGAAGACTCACTGATAAACACATTTTCTTCTTCAGGTTAGGGAGTGTCTTGTAAATTTTCTATAGTGTGGGTCTGAAGATCTTTCACTTGAACGTAGTTATGGGTTTTTTCCTGGTCCCCCTCTCTTATGGGCTGTTTAGACAGGAGGCTAAGTTAAATTCTTCTTGACTTTTCAATTGTAAATTTTCTTGTTCCATTAAACAAGTTTCATGTTGTAATAATTGAGTGCTGGTCATTTACTTAGAGGCTTTTTGGATTAACACAGTTTTAAATAGGTGTGAAATTTGAACAATTAGATATTTTCTTCTCAGTTTTTGGGCTTCACTGAGCATTAAAGCTGTGGCTGTACATTTCTGCAGACAATKAGGCCAGTTGTTGGCCACTGGGTTTATCAGTTTGGAAAAATAAACAGAAGGCTACTGTGTTCTTTTGTGTTTATGAACTATTTTTTTTTTTTATCGTGGTATTGTTTAGTATTTACATATAATTTAATTTTTTTTGAGTCTGGAAGAGTTCAGACTGGGGCATTCACTGATATGTCTCTTAAGTTTTTAAAGTTTTGTTCCTTTTCTGGTGTCTATCTATTACTAATTAGGATTGTTTTAGGTTAAAAACTCATATAAGGTTTGATTAAAATTTTTTTAATTTATGTTTTGCAGCGTCTCACTAATCCTAAAAGCTGTCATAACTCTTTTTTTTTTTTTTTAGTTTGGGATAAGGGTACTTATAAAATCCTTTGTATTTTTTCTGGATCAATATATTATCAACTTCACATTAAAATGTGTCTTAAGCATTTAATCTTTTTTTCTATAACTGCACTTTCTTTTCATACACATTTCCTCCCTTTTTATTCTTTTTGTCTCTGGTTTTTTTTTTCCTTTAAGTCCATGGATTTAACACTATCTTGAGTGGGTAGAATTGCTATGGAATTTATGGTTCCTCCCATTACTCTTTCCATCTATCAGTATCTTGCCTTTATCTACCAACAGACCCCATACTTTTTAAGGACATCTCCCTCTCTTTCCTTTCAAGCAAAATCATCTGGTTTTCATGGGTGAGTTTGGGGAATTTGGAGAGGAAAAATGAGCATTTTTGAGGGAAAATAACATAAGTCAGGCAGAAAAACCTTGGGGCATGGATGACATTGTAAGCTAAAAGCCTGGGATAATTTACAGCATGAGGGTCATAGGCAGAATTAGCGCTGCAGAGAAAATGTGTTAGAAAAACATTCCTGTTAAATAATAAGGTGCAAAAAGGACCCCATTGCTTTCTAAAYTTCTCTGAGGTGACTGGGTGGCTGAATCYAGTCTTAAACACCAAGCTTTGCCATTGGTTTATATCTAAAAAGTTCTATAGGAATCATTGAACCACTATACAGTTCTATTTTTCAGGACGAGGGATTGCATACACAAAACATTGTTATAAATTGGCAAGAAATGTTACGATAATGACTGGAGAAATCAATATCAGAATTATTGATTGCACAGGATAGGAGGTATAGGAACTAGTGTAGTATAATACACGGTTAGAAGCAAAATGGAAGCAACAGTATTAAAGCTAGCAAAACAAAATTGTTACATGAAAGTTAGTCAGTCAAACCTACAGCAGCGGCAGAAGTCATTTGCGTACCTTATAGAATAAAGCGAGTGTAGCCGCTCAGGGAGGAATCTTCACACACACACTGCAAGAAGGAATACGATACAACACCTGCTGTTGCAACTTACTTTACAATGGCATACTTTTGGGGTGTCTGTGGGGCTGTGGGGTGGCATTTCCCTTCAGGCATGGGAGGTGAGCTTTTGAGGCCTGAGGGTTGTGGTTGTCCCGTTGGCAGAAGCCRTGGGACGACGAGGCAAGATGTAGCGGGAAGAGCAGCAGGTCGGAGCTGAAGAATGGGGCACGAGAGGCCCTCTGGGCAAAGGGCATTCCTGCCACTCCTTGGGCACATTCTTGAGGCCGTGGCTGGCTTTGGTGCTGGGTGACCCTCCCTGTAAGTAGGGCTGGTCTTTGATGTTGTTGGCCTTTGGCTGTTGTGCTCCTTTGTCTGCCATGAGAGAAGGGGTAACCCTGTAAGGAGGGTGAGTGARTGTCGTGGGTTTAAAACCTGATTTTTCCCAATTTCCCGGCCAATGCACCAAAAAATGTTGTGGTTTAGACTGTGCTGAAAGCCAAAAGCACTGCACCCATGACGTTCTCTCTCCTCCCCCCACCGAAGAGGGAGAAGGGAGAACAAAAGCCCAATTAACACGAAAATTCATGGTTTTCAGATAACATAACATAACTGAGAAAAAGATATGTATGTGCTCCAGAGAATGGTCAGACAGGCTGAATAACTTAAATTGCAAAATAGATCTATTACTACAAACTACTAAGAATACTACGGCACTGGGGAGGGGAACAAAGATTAGGGACAAGTTTACAAGGAGAAGAAAAAAATAAAAATGCACATTTTAAGACACCTGTTATCCTTTCCAGGACCCATCTCTTTCCCAGGTCCATCCCTCTCCACCCCCCCATGTTTTCCCGTACACACAGGGGACAGGAATGAAAGTCTAACACAGATCAAACCACTCATTACAGTTGTCGTCCAGCATCATCGGAGAAGTGTTCTTACAGCTCCAAGCTATGGAAGTTCTCTTCCCAAGAGACAGTCAGTGTATAACTGCTGATGGTGAGGGAATATTTTCTTTACCTTGTAGGAGAAAGGAAAGAATGTTCTTCAAGGTCAAACTGCGCTGTTTCGGTGATGTAAGACCACTGTCACAAATCTCCTGGCAGAACACAGCTTCTTCTAAGAATCCACTTACTTCAGACGTAGGGCGCGGGCATCTCCTCCACCGCGCAGAGCACAATTTCTTCTTAGCATCAACTCGTTTCAAACGTTGTGGGGGGCCAAGCCTCTCCCCCTTTTTGGCAGTTTAGTCCAGTCCTCAAAGGCCAGGTTTTTTTTTTTTTTTTTCAGAGCAAGGTCACTCTCCTTCTTCTATTCAGGTCTCTCATTGATGAAATAGTCCTTTCAAGAACACTTATTTTCTCCATGCTCGAGCACCACAGCACAGCACAGCAAGCCATTACCATCTCCTCCTTACTGTGATCTTTGGGTCTCCATTTTTTCTTCTTACACCTCCTCACCCTCCTGCTCTGTTTTTTCCCCGGTGCACGATACTAAAACTAAATACTAACAACCTAAGAACTACATGGCGGCCTCCCCTATCTTGGTTTGAATTCTTTCTTAAGTACTTGACAATACGTCATCACAGAGGTGTAACTAACCTGTGCAATTGGCCCAGGCCTGATGGGCAGCCTGTCCATCAACCTCAGAGCCATAATGGATTGGCTCTAGAACACAGGGGACAGGGCTCCTTTTGCTGGAGAAGAAGAAGAAGAAGCAGAAAGTTTCTAGAACTTCCTCCTAGGAGCCATCTTTGTGGTTTCTTAGTCCCATCCCCCCACCACCAAAAATTGGACTAAGTAAAACCATGACAGTGAGTGAGTGAGTGAGTGAGTGAGGGAGGGAGTGAGTGAGTGAGTGAGTGAGTGAGTGAGTGAGTGCGTGCGTTTGTGCTAGATGAGGCCTGTTCTCTTCTCCCAGGTAACAGGATAGGAGCAGAAGAAATCACAGAATTACAAATATTATGAGTTTTGGAAGGGACCCACAAGATTCGTCGAGTCAAACTCTTGAGCAAAAGGCCCCTACAGGGATTCAACACGTGATCTTTGCATTATTAGCATCCTAACAAACTGAGGTAGTCTCAGTGTTATCTCGTGAAGCTTCRCCAGGGGAGTTTTAGGTTGGCTATTAGGGAATGTTTCTTCATGGAAAGGGTAGACAKCATTGAAACAAACTGCCCAGGGAAGTGGTAAAATCACCATACCTGGAAATGTTCAGAAAACCAGCAGATAGGGTACTTAGGCACTTCAGTGATGAACCTGTGCATGCTGTGTTAGTGGCTGGACTTGGTGATCTCAGATGTCTTTTCCAATCCTAACAATTCTATGATTCTGTCGTCTGGTCTTTTCTTAGAACTTGCCCAATTCAGTGTTTTTTCAGTGGTTTTATGAAAAGCTGAAAGTTGATCCAAATTAATTTCTAAATTAACTGCCAACTACATTAGCAGAAATGATAAAACACACAAATGAAGTGCATTATTATAATTGAATTTTATTGCCTGAGGAATAGGGAGTGAAGAAAAACTGGAATGACCTTTTTGTTGACAGTGACGTTGTGACTTCGCCTTTTTCTTTATTTTTTTTTTACTCCAGAAAACTAGTGTATTACTCATGTAATCTCATGAATGTGATTGAAGTTGTTTTCTTAACAGAAATGTTGCTATTGGCACTGTATAAGATAACCTGTATTTTGTCCTGTACATTTTTTTTTCCCATATTTCTGAATGAAARCCAAAATGAGGATATGCAAACATAGAGATTTACCATATGCAATTATTTTTCAAAGCAGCAACAGGAAACAGATCATGTGTGTGTCTGGAAGAATAGAAAATTTCCTTTCTGCCAATTTAAAAAAAAGAATTGATGGATGTAGAAATCAACGAAAGTAAATTCCTATTTCCATATATCTACTGTTCAGCARATTCATGAAAAAGATGCAAATCATTGCTTGCTTTATTTTACACATTCTTGCTGTCTTAATGGAAATTATTATTAGTTGTATAAGCAAAAGAAGAGCCATTTTTTCTCTTCTAGCTAATTTGTGTTTGAAGGAGAGAAGAACTATGCAGAAGTAAAAGGGCACCTTGTGCTCWGAGCAGTGCTGGTGGGAGTTGGTTGTGATCATTCATTGTGTATTTTACTGAAGTAGWGGCAGACATTTTAGAGCAATCTGAATTCTATTTGGCACATAATGAAATATTCTGGGTGCTTTTCAGAGTCTCAGTCTCTTGTTGGTGTAMTGTGCCTCTTTTTTCTCCTTGGATTTTGAGAACATTACCATTTCACATARATCCTTCTAACCAAAGTTTTTCACTTGGTGCCCTGAATTCTTACTTTTGCACATTTCAGCTGTTAACAAGACTCACAAATGTTACATGGGAAGAACCATTCCTTTAGTAATCCAATTTAAATAGTCTGCCAATTCTTTTTTTCTTTTCCACTGCATAAAACCCAATGTTTACCTATGTGGTTATGGTGCCTGTAATCACACTTAAAAGAAATTGAGATAACTTAAACTAACAGATCATCCAAAGTAGCTGTAGTCTACAACTGAATCTAAGCCTGGTGTTATGGAGGAAAACTTATTTTATATTTTAAAACAGCACCATAAAAGTGGGTCATAAAAATCAACTCTGCATAAAATATTTTTTACATTAAAGTTTCAATAACATTAATCACTTTTTTCTAGGTTTTTTTTTTGTGTTAAGAAATTAAAAATACAAGAAGTAAAAAAATTCTCTCTTTTATAACCACTGAATTTAGTATTGTTATCACTTATATACAATTATTGAGAGAATTTAATAAACTTGAGGTCCCTTTGTTTCAAATTTCCTTTTTTAAGTACAGCTGACAGAAAAAGCACACCTTTAATCTTTACTCTTTTGCAAAGGCTCTCATATTATTCTGTGAGCCTAATCCATTTTTCCTTTTTGGAATCTTCTTTGGAACTTTTTGGTTTGGAAACACTTTTCTTTTTACATCTCTCTACCTGCAGCCGAGGAGAGTCTGGTTTGTATCATATTTGATTCAATTCTTGTTTGAACTACAGTCATTGACATTAACTGATCTCTGTCCCTTGTTTGGCCTTTTTTTTTTTTACCACGTGATGATTGCATATATCAAAGTAGTTCTCATTACAATTTTCAGGGATCAAACATTAAGCRCAAAACTTGCAAAACACAACTCCTTCATGAAGTTATTCCCACATTTAATAACAACTCTGTAAGTGGTTATATTGATACTGAGCAGAGATGTCTCAGTTTCATTTTGAATTCTGTCTATAGRACTGAAATCCAACTGGCTTGTTTACAAAACAATGAGGCTGGGCACATGTCAGGACATTAATCTTCTTCTGAGAGCTCTCTTTTGTACTTTTTAATCCTTTTTCTTTCAATTACTAGAGCTCTGATTGAAGAAGCAAGCCAAATACTCACTTGCTTCATTAGCAGTGGTAAGAAAATTGAAGCTTCTCTCCTAATAGCACGTTAGATTGAGGAACACAACTGGAGGCAAAAGATGCATCTATTTTCTGAGCCTCTAAAAACCAGAACAAAATACAGAACAYATCCTTCCTTAGCCAGGGGCAGAAGTGAGAAGTGACTAGGCATGAAATGTTTTTACTAGAAAAGCCACCCAAACTTCTTTGAATCTTAGCCTGCTTTTGCCACCAGCTGACGGACTTTGGGAAGCACTTAGCAATCATTGACTATGTGTGGGTGGACATAYAGGCTACAGACCAGGTTATGCCTTRATTTTGTCTGCTACCCATCTGTCTTGTGGCAGCAATGGGGAAATTAGTCACAAATTCTCTTCTTACAGTCTGATTTGTTTGGCAAGGAAAGAGGTCCCCAGAAGTGCTCTGTGCTCATGGGTGCCKGAGGGTGAATACAAACTCCCATCAGGTGTGAAAAGAAGGACATTTCTCCATGGAAATGCTCAGGCTCAGGGCAGCTCAAGCATGTGTTTAATCACCTGGATTAACTCCAAGCTCTTTAAACTGTAATTAACAGTGGCAGTTYCCAGCTTCTGTAATTCAGAGACCAGTGCAATTTCAGGTGTGCTGGGTTTTTTTTGTTAGCCTGTTCACTGATCCTAGGAATGAAATAGATTGCAGTGTAACAGTTCTTTTGTCATGTCCACAGAACTTCATTTGAGTGTTAAACTAGTGCCATGTGGTATTTGAGTTCCCACTGTGTTCCTGAAAGAAGGTGATTGGATATTTTGTGAAAGTTAATAAGATTAATGGAGCCTCTAATAATTTTTAGGAGCAGTGTCAACAGCTTTCTAGAAAGAAACAAATAAACAGCTTCACCTTCCCAAAAGCCAGACTCCTGAACTGAGAATAAATGAGGGTGGAACTGTCACTAAACTGCTTTATTTTGAAATTTCAAACTTTTTATTTAAGTGGACAATGTGTGTTTGTTCTTAATTTTTATGTTAGTTTTGCTGTTCCGTAATCGCAAAACACAAAACTGAGGTTGATTTCTCTAGACATCAGTATGTGTGATGATAAATACAAGACAAACGTGGATACCATCTTCCAGAGTGTCATATCAAAGTTTCAACACTTTAAAGCATTTGGCTGCTCTTTATATCCCTTCTGCTTCATATAGATTCCCTTCTTCTATCTGCTGTAACCCATGTTTTTATAAGGAAAAAAAATTATGATCTCCACAGTGGGACAAAGGATAGATTGAAGGTGGGCATATTTAAAGAATTCCAGTAATCAATAAATTTTGGTATAAAGCTGACATTTTATGTTTACACAACCATCAATCCAAACACGTGCAAAGTATAAGAATTCCATGTAGGCTGCAGGCAAACACTAATGTGCTTCATAGCTTGTTTACATGAGCTCATTTATAGTAATGTTGACCYCCTGTGGTTTTATTTGGAAAATATGCTTTTTTATTTCCTGATGTCCCTGTTGAATGTTCCATATCTGTGCTCRTGTTTCTCATACTATAGCAAACCAGGCAGAAATGAAAATTGTGAGACATGATTATTTGAATACATATGACATATAGAAGAGAACATTTATTTTTCCTCACTTAGTTTTAACAAAAAAGAAGCTTAGAAAAAATAATTATTGAACTAATGAGCTGGCACCAAAATGCAGCAACCTGTTTTGTCACAAGCATTTCTAGTACTTTGTTGCTGCTGGATTAATATATAAGAACTCTTGGGATTTTCACAGTACCACAAGAGGATTTTTAGGGRTTTGGTGTAAATATGGACTTCATAGTATCTTATAAATTATAATTCTTTCTGTTGTTCACTATTAATATTTTACATTTCTTCATGACTGTATACTCCTGTATTTGCAATTACTTTGCTGGAATTTGAAGAGTTAGAATAAACACAATTATAGAAGAAAAGGAGGAATTACTGGTTAGGRTATTTGCAAAATAACTTTATTTCACATCCATTCTGCTTGAATCAGTAAAAAATTGTAATCAAAAGAAAACATGTACTGTGATGTTTTTTCAATATGTCCCTGATTTGCCTTGATGTARGAATTTAAATATTGTACATCTTCTTTTTTCCCCGCTAAGTTTTCTGTTACTATTGATAAGGATTTTGCTTGTAATTTTCTCTTTGCAATGCTTTTTGAAGCATAGCCCAGATAAACAAAAAATAATCAGTTGGGGTTGAATATTCTAACATAATTTAAARTTCTATTTTAAGTGTTCTGAATGAGAAACCAGCTTAGACATTCTTGTGCATTATAATTACAAAACTATGATCCAAAATTGTATTATTGTCTTTTTCACAGATTTCCTAATCCTAATTGCCAGTTTTTCTGAACACACTGTCAGTGGGTACAGTTGGAAACAGACTTCTGCTGAACATGGAGTTCACATTGCTCTGTTCTCACTCAAGGATATTCAGATGCCATGGGCATGGCTGCTGCTCTGCTGCAGCAGAGCTTTAATTTGGAGGGCATAAATTTTGAAGCAAAGGCAAATCAGCTCACCAGATTCACGAGCATGATGGGGGAGACATTTTTTGCACATGCATTATATCTATATCTATATCTATATCTATATATATATATATATATATATACTTTTATTTACATATATATGCATCCATATAATGGGTGGGAGAGGTCTCTCTGGTGCTTCAATGGTGTCTTGTCTGTTGCCCATCAGCTGGAGCACAGTGGAATCAGTTATTGTGAGGAATAATCCCAGTGATTCCTTCAGGAGGAAAACACAGTGAATGAATGCACAGCACGAGTGTCCTGACCTTCCAGTACTCTTTACTGCCAAATTTAGAGTYGGTCCACTGTGCTTCTACAGCACTGCAAAGCTGTGAGCAGTGGTTTCAGTGTCGTTCTGTGGTTCAAAGGCTGACCTCCTCCTCTCTGATCTCTTGTGGGACAGGGATCTGGGTTGCACAGTCCAGCTCTCACAACAGGCAGATGCATTAAAGGAGAGAGCTGGAGGTTTGTGATGGCTGCTAGATARAAATATCCAGAGCACAGCACAGTGAAATAAAGGGCAAAAGAGGAAGTGGACGGGATAGRGTCATGAACAATGGAACAAATTACTTCCTTCAGTGTGAAATGAGAAGAGGACTTGAATGCTCTGAAACAATCAGTGCACAAAGCACTACTGAAGGAAAGTGGATTGCCTCGGAAARCTATTTTTCTATACAGATACCACTAGGCACTGCTTCTTAAAGAAAAAACAAATTGATGTGGAAGATATCAAACAACTGTGAAAACAAGAATTATCCAGGATTACWTTTTTCCCTTAACTTATTTTGTACAAAGATGAAACAACAACAAAGTTGTCAGAGTTAATTCTTGACTATATTTATTTTGTATATTCAGTGACCATTTTGTAGTATGTGAGTACCACTCCTTTTGTCCCTGAAAGACACACTCCATGTGAACAAGTCATGTACAATAAATCTTTCCTGTTGTTCCTCTCTTTGATTACCCACTCTACAAAGATGGCTGAGCCGTGGTAAATAGAAATATCCTTTATGTGGCTCATGATGCTTTCAAATATCTATGAATGTAACCAAGATCCTTGTTTAAGAGAAATTGTCATTCTTATTATATGTACCTTTGCTTTCATGTTTTTGTTTTTAAGCAAGTTGATTCATTAGATCAAGCAGCTGCCCTCTGTAATACCARTTGAATCATTAATTCTTAAGCTGCCCAAGCCCTTTTGGTTTTTCTCAGGGCCTTGCTTGGAATTTGCTGGCTTTTGCACAGYTGTTTGGTAYCAGCAGCTGGAGGATGCAGAGTATYCAGCACATTATCTGGGTCATGCAGCCAAATAAATGGTGTTAGACCTGGAGTGTGAGGCCATGCGTGTGTTGAGAGGGCTTCATATGGGCTCAGCATCAAGACAGCTGTGCAGGAGCACCCCAACTACATTTACAGGGTGTAAATTTAGGGTTGTGGTGACATAACCTGCTCTTGACCACAAGACATTAATGAATACTGGCAGTGACTTGTAAAAGAGACAGTATTTCACAAAAAAAGTGAGACTACTATTTTTTTTTTTTTTTTTTTTTTTTTGTGCAGTTACAGCACTATGGTTGTACTAAGAGATGTCTTCTGATTGTTACATGCTCCAGAAGTGATCAAATGCTAGAAGCTGTCTAGTGCAGCTTTCTGTAACCAAAAAGGTGGGTGTAAGAATGAGGTCAGTACAGTTGTTGGGTACCTACACCATATATCTGGTTTTGCAGGAAAGAAAGCTACTCAGTTTTTTCTTTTCCCAAATGAAGTGATAATTTTTTTCCTTAGTTATTTTACATTCCCAGGRATTTGTCAATTTGTGACCAACTAGGGAATATAAATTAAAACCACATGAAATATACATTTCTATTGGATAATTCAAGAATRGAGAGTGATGAAGAATCTGATCCAACTAAGTGCTATCCACAGTGTCAGTGGTATCAGTAGAAAAAAAAAAATATATATACCTCTTCTTCAGAAATATTATTACTTTGCCACACAGGAAATGCCCAATATCTTCTATTGCAGATTATTAATTTCAAATGAAATGTTTTTCACTCAAATACAACTTATTCCTCCCAGAATCAATTTTACTGGCTGACATGAATCATGTTGTGATTATATGAGTGTAATSGTTAGGAAAGAGATTTCATTTGGAGGAAGTAAATAAAAACCCCTACCTAATTAAAAGTTGTTCCTAAAATTTCCAGTGGTTTTAAAAGAATAAATTATGTTAATTGAAAAGACAGATAAAATTATTTTTGCACRGAGCTCTACCATGCATTATTATTATTAATATTATTCATATTCTTGTTTTATTTCAGATTAAATATATTTATTTTTCTGCTTTACAGGCTTTTGAATAACCAAATCTGAAAGAGATCACAAAATTGCTTTGAAAGTCTTAAAAATAYGAAAAAWTTGTAACTTAAAATAGAAACCTCTCCTGGATGACTCTCAACAGCTAAACTGGTATTTTTAGTTATTAAAACATAAAAATAATTTAAAATATTTAAGTACAATGCAGCTTATTCACAGCCTTCCACATGTRGTTTATACTTACTGAAAATTGTGCAGGTCAATAAAAGTTTATTGGACTAATGAACCAATGAGAAATAATTTGTTCTATGTGTCTTATGTCTACTGGCTTAATTTGAAAAAAAGACTGAATAAAGTGATTTTTTCTGATACTGCTTTCATTGGCTTCCCTTAAAATTTTAATCACTGACTAGAACTGCTCTTGTCCATGTTTATATTTTGGGGGAATTTGTGGTTTAATTTCCAAATTTGTGGAATTTGTGAGTTTAATTTCACATCATGCACAAAAATCCCAAATATTATTCAACACAACCTTGACATTGAACAGTTTCTGTGTAAAAAAAAAAAAATTAATTGGCTCTGATCAAGTTACATATAAAAACTTTGAGYATTTAAGGTTCTGCCAAAGTCTGCTTTAAAATTTATATAATTAACATATTAAATGTGAAAATCACAGACATGTGGTGAAGAGATTAGGTCAATGCTTTYATGACAGAAAGTTTAATACACTTAATAGTAGCATGTGCCCATAGACCACAAAAGGGATGACCTGATTAAAGATATTTAGCAGAAWTTGTGACAATGTTGTCTTGAACAGGGACAGAGTAAAATGTATACTACATTTTTTCAAGAATTTAAGGCAAATATAATGCAAAATAATTAACCACAATATCCAAAAAATTGTGGAGACCATGAAAGGAATGAAGGTTTACATGTCCATAATTCTGTTTTGGGGGGGGAAGGAGTATTTTCAGAGCTGTTTATTAATTGGGCTAATTTCAACACTTCAAAAATCAGAATTCCAAAAGCAAGTGTTTTGATTGTTGATCTATGAGCACCTGGGCGATAGATTTTTCAGTGGATAGAGTTCAACTAACAACTTGCTTCTGATTTCTCTCTGAGGCAGGACTATTAGATGATACTTTAATGTGATGAACCATCTGTCATACACTTTCATTAGATGTTCTTACGAGCATCCTATGGAAATAAAATCTGAGCAAAGGAACTGACTGATGGGCAATCACCACGTAGGAAAACCTGATGTTGGTAGTTCTTGGTGGTCAGCGGTTAAGCAGGAAGGATAATGTGAGTGAAACTGATTCCCAGTTCAGCCCTTAAAGTCAAAGTGCCAGTCAGAAATCAGCAGCAAAAGTTGTTCCCAAGGCAAGGTATTTATAGATGAAAATGCTGTGGGAAAAGAAAGAATGGATTGTGAATGCTGGAAWGCTCCTTTGCCTGCTTTGCCCTCACAGAACTGAGAAAGCAAAAAGATTTACGCACCATATCCAGACACTACTCAGACCCATTTTATCTTACCTCAGCTTCACTGAGGTTTGAATTTGTTACAGTCACAACAGCTCTGCTCCCTCCTGATAATATACAAAACCTGGCTGTTTAAGGCAGGACAAATTTTGTCCCTCTCAGCTCAGTACAGCAGAGAACATGTAAATCTTCTGTTAGATAATGTTTGGTAAATTAACTAATCCAGGCAGAGGAAGAGTAAGACTCTTACAGGAGTCTGTAACTCAGTTACAGGACTATTCCTGTAACTCATAAAGCTATTTCAGTTTCTGTATATCTGCAGTAYGCTGTGGAAGGCAGACTAGAAAAAACCTGCTTTCTGTTATGTATTTTCCTGTCATGGCATTGTCTAGACAGAAAACTTATGGTTAATTTGTTTATTTGCAAGGCTCTGAGGAAAACATAAAGCAAATCTGTCCACCAACCGACCACCAGATATAGTGCTAGCAATTAAAAAAAAAAATAATGTTTTCACCTTCTCCCTGTGTAATCTTGTTCACTTGATGTGCTTCATCTTCACCAGAAAGGTTAGAAATTTACTGCATTCATCCAAGTGCTAATTACTGCTCTCACGTTTTCTGTTCAGACTTAGCTATTTTTTATTAGATWTTAACTTTGCTATATTTTTTACAACTTACAACAAATAATTTCAAAGTCTGTGTTTTCTTTTTTTTAATGCTTTAATATTGGCCTTTGTGTGTATTACAGTATTAATCTAAACCATTAGAGCATTCAAGATCYGTGACAATTAGACTGTTCTCTGGCTGTTTAGAGTTTGGATGGATCAATATTTAATTCGGATTTGTCTCCAATTTATATGGTAATCATCTATTTATACTCAATGTATATCMTACAGATGGTTGATTTAATGAAATCTGTACTTGTTGTCATAAATACGAGTTTTACAGAATGAAGACATTACTCAAACTCCCACTATAATTGAAGGTATCTTAAATGAGAGGGGTTGGCWAGTCCCTTTTTATAGATTTTGATTACACTTATAAACACATACGAAACACATCTCAGTTAGAAGACCGTAAAGATTTTTCTAAGATGCTATCCCTTATTTTTATTTTGTTATTATTTTTTTAATTTGGTCTTTTCCTTCCTTCCTTCCTTCCTTCCTTCCTTCCTTCCTTCCTTCCTTCCTTCCTTCCTTCCTTCCTTCCTTCCTTCCTTCCTTCCTTCCTTCCTTC
>NW_026623322.1:0-38236 GCF_030028575.1 Malurus melanocephalus | reverse complement strand
ATTTTCTGTAGTTTCAGGGCACACAGAAAGCCCCAGATGCTTGTGCATACCTTCCCATGTTTGCATAAAGTGGGTCTGGATGATGGTGTGACAGCCTTGATGTATATAGGGTAAATGGCTTATTTACTAGGGGAAGTGTTGCACTGCTGGAGCTGAGCAGCAGTGAAAAGACAGGTTAAGACAAGTTTTCAGTCACTTTTTTTTTTTTTTTTTCTGGTCAGGATATGTCATTGTTACAGTGGAGAGTGTGGAATCACTCATTTCCACAGATGGAAAAGATAGAAAGCTGTGCATACATAACATGAGAATCTGAACTGTCTAAACATGTGGATGTGTTCTAACACTTTGCTCTTTGTCGCCAGGGAACCAGAGGCTCCAGAATGAGAGTCTGGTCATGGTTCCTCATTAGAAGGCAAGTTACCAGCACTAAAACAGTACCTTTGAGGTGCACAAAGGCTGCAGCTGGATTAGGAAATCTCTGTTGGTCAGTGATAGCATGGTATGGAGAATTGCTGCATCTACTCCTCCCACATGATGTCCCATACACACGTTAGAGATGACTCTGAGCCAGTCCTTCYCTGGGGACCTTTTATAATGAGGTGCAAATGGTGTGCATGATGGCCTGGGTATCATTCAAACCTCAGAGGACTGTTTCAGGGGCAGAAAAGCCATGTAAAAATGGCTTGTGGRTGTGAGTTTAATTCACTGTTTCACAGCTTAATTCTGAGCAGAAGCAGGGCCAGCCAAATCCACACAGAGAAAGCTAGGTCAGCATGAGAACAATCATTCATATCGAAACAGTGGTTCATTTAAAATCTGTTTTATCTTTTATTTAAAAACTTCTAAGGATGGGGGTTCCTTATCCTTAGATTATCTAATCTAGCACTTGTAAGACTATTTTTTGTTTTAGCCACATGAATTAGGAATAAAAATTAATTTTTCCTTTTGGTGATATTTTACTTTTTTTGTAGGCTAGTGGAGTATCTTTTTTTGTTTAATTTTTTTTCTTCTCCTTTTCTCCTGGATTAAAACCCCTACATTTTCTAAAAGAATGCRTTTTTCCAGACCTCCAGTCTCCTTTGATATTCTTCCCTTGACTTTTTAAAATTTATTTATGCAATACCCTAATTAGTCTTCAGTCATGCTGACTAATGAAGAAGGATTTCTTTGGTTCTAGGACATAGTAATCCCACTGACATTTCTTCTCAGCAATTTATGTATACACTTTATGCCTACTCTTACATAACTGCTCCCATCCAGTTGCATCTTTTTATTTCAGTACATTTCTAGAACATATCAAGAACATGTCAAGAATATTTTGAATTCTGGACTTACATTTCCTCCCAGTTTCCAAATTAAAAACCATACTCACAGCAGTGCTGGACAAGGAGCAGCTCCTGTACAATCCCTTCCCTGTATCCTCTTGTTGATGGCCACAGACCATTTCAAGCCAGTACAATATTACATCCTTCTTACAGCACTCATTTTCCAGACCACCGGTCACCCTTACATTTTCCCAGGAGGAAAGGACCGCTTGGGTGGCAAACAAAACTAAAAGGTATATTTTTGTATCTTTGTCTGTTTCCAAGCTGCTTTTGCACCTCCACATGCAAGGAGAAGTGGCTCCCCTTTGTGGTCTCTGTGCAGCCCAAGGGGAGAAGAAGAGCAGAAGRAGAGAAGAAGTGCTGTTGCTGCCCCTCTTGTTGGAGTCTTGCGTGCACTTTTGACCAGGAAGACAAGATCTTGTAGTTTTTCTCTCTTGGATATTTGCAAAGTACTTTGGTGACATTACATAGAAATGAAAGGGGCTGTACAGTACAAAAGGTCAACTTTTAATCTCTTTTCTCYACCTTTTGTATAACCCTCTAAAAGTCCTGAAGCTATTTTTGTTGCTGACACTTTCAGAAGGGGACATTGTACAGTTGACTCACAGGTTTTGAAGGTGAAAATCTAAAGCAGGATCACCTGCTTTTGACCTGTCATGGAAGTAGAAATCACTGATAGTAAACTAAATTTGGGAACAGGGATTGCCTGGCTGTATTTACTCTTGATAAATTAATGTTGGACATTATGTATTAGTCTGAGTATCTGAATGAATCTCTGCCAGAACATGGATTAATCTTCAGCTTGGCTAAAATGGTGAAAAAGCGTTCCATTTTTCTTTTGAATTTTTTTTTCAATTTTTTTTTTTTTTTTTTTGCAATATAATAAAGCCACTTGAAAAAAAAAATGAAAAAACCATCAATACTTCATTCCTACTCATATGAAAAATTGCCTGAGATAATTCAGATAAAGAACTGATTTTATACAGAGGGGCTTGGCCAAGTCTAGTCCTTGATTGTTATTAGACAATTACTGTAAAAGAGACTTTCTATATATGAAGAATATATTTCTTTTCTACATATGAAGAAGTGGTGAAACTCCCACTTCTGTTCACCTAATTAATCTTCATATTTGTGAAAGAGAGCTGCACCTGGGTTTTATATGCTTTATCTGCTTGCTTGGCTATTACAGTGTTTATGGTAGTAAAGAGTTAATATTTGCTCAGAGTAAATAAAAAACAGCAAAAAAAGTACAAATGTTTCTAATAGGAATCTGTTTACCAACACTTAACACATGTAGTTCCCTTTGGAGTTCACTTTTCAGCACAGTGAATTCTTCACTCCCACCTTAGCATAAAAGAGGAGGAAGCACAGGTGAGAAAGCAGAGCAAAGCCCTTTGATGTAGATAAAAATACGACCACTGAAGCATAAAGGCAGAAAGCAGCAGAATACAAATTGAATCACTCCCCTCTTGCTTATCCTTCCTCCCCCTGAAATAGTGAATTACTGAGATGTTCTGCCTCCCAATACACGAAATGGGAGGGAAGAACCCAGTGGCAGGTTAGTGACAGAGCTCTCACAATATCTGACACAAAGCTAACCCTGAGAGAATAGCTTTTGGACTGCAAAAATTAAAGATTTGAGATTGACACATTTCAAGATTTATGATACAAGGTTTGCTATGAATGCTCAGAAGTCACWGTGATTGGCCACTGTGTGGAATGTTATTTTATGATATTTATGAGTTATTTAATGTCAATATTTTATTTTTGTGTAAAGTGAGTGTATGGGAGTTCTTTCATGTTGTTATAGGGAATACGGCCCCAAGAAATGGTAGGTCAGGTTTTTCCAGATGATTTTGAATTGAGATTTTCCTTTAAGTAGCACATACAGTTCTGGATGCTSTCGGGATGGAACATTGTCTACATTAGTTAGGCAAATTTTATTGCATTTAACTCTTGCTGGCAACAGACCTTCTGCAAGGGATTTAGGGACACACCTTGTTTGAAGATTAAAGGTAGAAGATTTACAGAAAGGCATCTCCTATGGCTGCTGAGTGTTCCTTTCCCTGGTAAAGCCAAAGTTAACATCTGAACCAGTGATGCCAGGAACTCTTTACAGATAATAGAGAAAACCCATTTTAGAGAAGATGTTCAGGAAAGTTCCCTGTCCAGCCATCCAGGAGTCACTCWTGAAGTCACAATYRCAGCACCTGAGCTGGGAYCAAGGTACAGCCCCTTCWCAGCTACACACCTCATACTCACACAATCAGACAAATGAACACTGAAAGAGTTGAAGGCACTAAAACCGAAATTATGAGCATCTGCTGTTGGTTTTTTTCCCCCTAGAAACTATTTCAAATAATGAGTTGCRTTAAACATCCAATTTGTTTTGAAAWATTTTAYAGTGACTGAATGAATAAAATAAAGTATTAATGCCATGCCATATATATTTCATCACTAGGAAGAATCTAATTTTTTCATAAATACAAATGTATTTGATTACAGGAAAGATAACCATTTGAATTAAAGATAATTKTGTCTGACACAATTTTTTTTGGGTGCAATTTATCTCTCCAGTTATCTATACAAGAATAAAATTCTCATGGTAGATCACCAGGCATTTCCAGAATAGCTGAAGCAGATTCAAAACTATTTACCGAAATCTCTGCAACAAAGTTTCTAGAAACATTATTATTATTATTATTATTATTATTATTATTATTATTATTATTACTACTACTACTACTACTACTACTACTATTACTACTACTACTACCTGGTGCCCTGAAATATAGAAATTTTTATTTTAGGACTGCATAAATTAATTCTGTAAATATAGCCACAGTTTTGATAATTAAAATTTGCCACCATTATCCTGTTTTACAATGAATTGTCTAATTACGGCTCCTACAAAAGGAGGCTGTTGCCCAATCTTCCTTASCAATGTAAGAAACACCAACAACCATAGCAGAAAACCACAATGTAATTTGGTGCATGGTGCCCAAATAAATCAGCATATCTCCTTTAGTGTGTGTTCTTCTCAAAAAAACCCCAAAAAACAAAAAAAAAAAAAAAACAAAAAAAAACCAACAAAAAAACAACTACAGAACTGAATAATACAAAGAAATTAATCACAATGCTAGACCAAAATAAAGAAATTTCATGTTCAGTAGAGCAATGCCACTAAAACAATTTGGGGTATTATTCTGTATTATAGCAGTTATTAACTGAATGTTTACCTTGAAAACATTTGAAAAGCATTTTGAAAATTGATGATGTCTTTGGGGCTGCAGTCAAAATAAAGTTTTATTTTCCTGTTGTAAAATTAGAATAAAACTAATTATGACTTACCATTGCAAACAAATGTTAGTGTTAGCAAAATCAAGTTAACTGCTGAGAATAATATTCTAAGGTCATATAATTACCAAAAGGATAGTTAATTATTCCTCCAATGTTTCTGTGTCATTACTTAATAATGCTACCATAAAAGTCCTATAACAAGCTATGCTATAGGGAAAATACCATGGTTTTGATGCATTATTCTCAGAATTCTTTTCAGCTTTACCTTCTAACAGTTGCAATCCAAATATTTGCTCAGCTGTGTGTGTCTGAACATGCATCTGAAACACAAATGCAGACATGTAAAATGGTGACAGTGAAAATATGGAAATAATACTTAAAATCTGATTCAAGGCTCATTTTAAAATGTTTGATTTCATTGTGTCATTCATAATGCAGTGACCCCTGGCACAATTAGCCAAGACAGTCTGAGGAGTCTCCATCCCCAGAGATGCTCAACATTCATCCAGACATTTTCTTGAGCAAATGACTTGAGGTGGCCCTGACTGAGCAGGGGGAGGCTGGACCAGATGTCCTGCAGAAATCCCTTCCAACATCAATTATTCTGTGATTCTGTAAAAGGCGCTTATTCTCGGTTGGAAAAAAGTTCAATTACAATTTTATCAATAGCTCTAATAAGGGAAAATTATGGGTGCTTGATCACAGTTKCTTATCAGGTCACTCTTTCCTCAGTTTGGCAGTTCTTGCAAAATACCATCTTTTGGGAAWGGAAAACTGTTGATTCTTTAGTTGTAAAAGTCTAGTGTTTTATTTTTAGCTAGAGGAGGGGTTTTATTAGATGGCTGAGAATGTTAGAAAGAAAGACAAGATTTTGTGCAAGGAAGCATTTATTTTGAATTTAAAGAGAAGCTTCATCTTGCAAAGCTAAGTACAGATGAGAATAGTGTCTTAAAATTAAATTAAGTACATAGCAGGTCATCTCTGAGRGGAAAATTGGACCAGAAAAAGACRTTAAATGAGGAAATGGAAGAAGAAAGAATTGGGTTGTAATTTCTCTGAGAGGTACTAAAACAGCATGTAACATGGAAACATTACTTTAATAAACCCTAAAGTAATTATCATATAGTGGTCATTTACTCTTTGGTATTTAACACAGTTAGGAATTATTTTTCTCAGATTTGTCTCATTGTTGTAGTTATTTTTCTTTTTTTTTTTTTGATACATCTCTTTCTTACTCTCTTTTTTTTTTTTTTTTTTGATACATCTCTTTCTTACTCTCTTACCACCATCTCTGATATGAATAAATATTCGAGAAGGGCCAGTTCCAAGGTACAAGATATTGCAACTGTAAAAGAATGTCTGTGTACTATGAAAATGCACCCCTTACCAGTTTTTTTTTTCTTTTGCAAGGATCTTTTGTAAATCTCTTGCAAAACTCAAAATTAAGTATTGTAATTAACATTGGAACCATTCATGTATTATTTAAAAAGTAGAAGTAGGTAAAGTAGATTCTTTTATACAGTGAAATTATCATAATCAGTTATTCATCAGAATTTTTGTTCCATTGGCAATAAATGGAAAATAGGTATATCCCTTATTCTCATCAAGCTATTGGAGTCACAATCAGAGTATACACCTTTCCTATTCTTTTATATCAGCGTCACAAGCAGCTTCATACAGACCATGACTTTGATGCAATGCTTTTTTTTCTTCCTCCAACTAGAACTATAGCATTTTAGCKTTTTCTTTAATCTTTTATTCAAGTCATTGTGATTTTAGGATTTCTCTTGTCTCCTATCTGATGCAMCCTTTATCCTAGAAAATGCTTCTTTTGAGATTTTGAATCTTGAAAGTCTTACTGCAGGTCTTTTGGATTTCTGGTTTTGGGTCATTTTTTTTATTCCTTCTGTCCCAGTCATATAAGTGATGAATAAAAATTTTAATGGTATATGAAGTCTTAGAAAGTCTAAGTGACTTTAGAGCTTAGTTGAAAACATTTCCCTGGTACAGCTGAGGACATGTGGGCAKAGAAAAAGGCTCTTTTGCCTTTCACCTGTTCCCATATGAGGGAGAAGCAGAACTGCTCAGAGGTGCCTGACTCAATGAACTAAATCACTGTTATGAAAGCTGCTCTCTCTTCCCAACAAGTCAGTTGGTTCACTCTGGAAGTTGCAATCCTTAGCTTTCAGGCTGTTTCATTAACTCAGTCYTCTTCTGATGACATTGTTTCATCCTTCTGCACAGTTATTCATAAATCACTCTCTGCCAGCTCTCGGTGGAAACTGCTGCCTCTGCTTTTGAATCTTTCTGTGTAAGTTTGCATTTGCTTTGCATCCCTCCTGGGATGTAGTGCACTTGGAAATATATCCTTCAGGGCCATTCTAGAAGACTCAGATTGATTTCAATGTTCCTCTAAACTCTACACAAGCATTATGAGTGGATATCAAACATCATGGGGTGTTTTACTGCCTGCTCTACTTTTAAAACACTCAAGAATATTAAAAATATGCTTTGAATTATGGGGATGGTATCTAGAGTAAGTTTTCATATCCTCAGATTGTTATTCCTTCACYCTATCATGCATGCTTTCCATATTGTTATAATATACTCTCTCATCTTTGTCTTAACTGAATCCTTAGGATGTATTTCCCTGTGTGTTTATGAATTAAGGGCAAAGTTGGAATAAGTGGTTGCTACTCAAAACACTGCCTTTTTCCACCATTATTTTGTTTCAGTGAAAAAGGGTGGGACTAGATAGGTCCCTGGTGTTTTTCTCCAGTAATTAGTCTGGAGAAGAAGATGAAAGAACTGTAATTAAATAGATTTCATTTAAATTTATAACTGTTTTTGGACACAAAAAAAAAAGAAAAAAAAAGATTGTGATCAAGCCTTTAGTTTTTAGAGGTGGTAGGATATCTAGCTGTGTTTTGGAAAACTTTTAAAAGGAATTTTGCCACCTTAAAAACTCAGCCTTTTTCAGGAAGGGAAAACATGATTAATTTATTTGTTTCAAGCTCTTGCTGGCTTGCTAACTAATTAAACTTCACTTTTCTGTGCCATAATTTTTTCTACTTAATCTTACTTTTTATCAGGATTCCACTGAAATTTTGGGTCATGCTGTTTCATCCTTTCATGTACCRTCCTCAGAAGAGCCTTTTACTTCCTTGCAGCACACTAAAATGAGTCTCATTAACCTTTTTATAGGATGGCTGACATTCAGAGACAGTATCAGCTTCAAATTTTGAAACTSTGCCAAAATGTTCAAGCTTGGATGTATAAAGTTTGGTTTCTCAATCTGTAGYTGAAATTTCCAGATCAAAGCAGCCTTGTTTGTAGTGATCAGAATCTTTAGATATCAAGGTAAAAATATTCTTGCCCTGCCCTTATAGTTARGAGGTAATTTGTATGTTCTGCCAAAGTCAGAACAGTAACAGTTCTGAATTATTTATGAGGAGACTTCTTGACTATTCATAATTTTTAAAAAGTCAAAAAACTGTGTTAGTGTCAAAACTTATGTGAAATATTCTATGCACCATTGATAAATTTCTCYTGAAGTTTTGATGTTGGTAATCAATAGCAGTCATGGGAGGATGGTTTACTGACTCCTGCATTGCTTTGCATTCTTATGCAAGGCACTTCTCTTGTTCACAGCAGTCTAAATCCTGATAATACCACAAATAGTCTGACAACAGGTGACTTTCACTACAACCACCCAAAATTAAAATTTTTAACCCCTGAAAACCACCTTCTGAAAAATGTTTTCTGCTCTCCCAAAAGATACTATCACAGGAGATCTCAGCTGGCCTGTGCCTTTTACGTACTTCATTTTGTTCCTTTTCACTCACAGAGGTTTTCCTTCAGCAAAACATACATTTAATGTACATTTAATTCTACGTCAGACTAAAAATTGGAGCTGAGGGTTTTTTTCTGCCTTGGTGAAAGCAAAATGGCAAATTACTGGGACACTCAAGCTGCTTCAATGTCATCCCAAGCATGCTGTTGCTAACSTAGCCCAGGTCTCAAAGCACTGCATCTACAGGAGCATCTGACYAAGGATGGGAAGTAAATTTGAACATTAGACRTCAGAGTTKCTGGGAGATAATGAAGAGAAAATAAAAACAACTGAAATTGATTTAATGTCACTAGGAAAGCTGTGTCATTTTTCTGTTTTTTATCTCTGGCAGTGGGTAGTAGGCTGTGGGCATGAATGCTTCATTTCTAATAAGAGGATGAAAAGTAAGCCAATATTTAAAAGAATTATTAGGGAATTAGGCTTCAAATGACATCTGGAGGGAAAAGCAATTGTAATGCAAATGTTCCATTTTAGCAAGACAGAGATTTAAAGGAACTTATGTCATGTTACTCTRGAAAGCAAATGTCCTCTTTATTCTAGAAGGTAATGCACACTAAACAGAARTTCCCACCAATGGCTTAATTTGGAAATGAGCTGCATTTGTGAACAGCTCGTGCCAGGTTTTCTCCACCAATGAATTCCATCTCTAGCTGCCTATGATCATTGCCACAAGCATTTTTTCAYGTGTATTTTATCATTCTCTTGCTTAATGCAACTAAATAAAGGTCAGTGTATATTTTACTGGGCTATTAAAATATGGTGCTTAGCTAGGATAAGTGTAGYCACTTGGAAAACTTACACAGTGGACACACCTGTTGTTATAATTTTGGAAGTTTTTTGGAACTGCTTGAAAAGTTTAATACATTTTTCTTTTAGTATTATAAACAAAACAGAAAATAGTTCTCATTTGCTTTCCATTCTTTCTTTTTTCTTTTTTTTCTTTTTTTTTTTTTTTTTTTTTTTTTTTTTTTTTTGTAATTTTTATTGCATAACTCATTAATACCTATCCCTGACTAATGTTTATCCTTTTGGATAAATGAGTACATAAAAAATATTGTGTACAGGTGTATTGCAAATGCTTTTGGACAGAAAATTATATCAGGATTGCTTTTTCTTGCCAGTCTGAACATCAGTGTGGTTAATAACAATCTCTGGATAAACAAGTTCAGAAAGCTTTTGACAAGTGCATTTTTTTTCTTTTGCTACAAAATGTCTTCATTTGCAATTCTAACAGTACAGAACATTAACAGCAGACTGTGAATGTATTTCTATCCTGCTGCAGCAATGGCTTTTGAGCCAAAAAAGTACTTAAAATAAGTGTTTCAAGGTAAATGYTATTTTCTTAGTATCATCTGGAGTAAAAAGAGCCTTCACATATAATCCCTTTTCTTTACTTTGTAGGGTAATTTTGATCCCCTCACATTTCAAATTTCTTCTTTTTAWAAAACAACTTATAGTGAGAAAAGTATTCTGTAACAACCTTTCTCTTGGACCATTTTGCAACTGCAGGTTGTAAAACAATAAAAAAAGCTGGTTCATTTTTCATCCTGAGGTTATTCTTTCACATACTGACCACTAAAATTCTGTCTTTTTATTTTTTATTTTATTTTATTTTATTTTAAAATCATGTCTCTCAACTTGGCAGTGATGGTCATGACACTACAAAGGAAGAATAATGGTTGACAGCTCTAGAGCACAACAGGGACGAAACAAAATTGGAATATTACATTTATTGGATTTGCCATCCTTGGAGACATGGCCCTGCTTGAGCAAGGGCATTGGACCAGTTGACCTCCAGAGGTTCCTTTCAACCTCAGCCATCCCGATATCAAATTTCTTCTGAGGGTCAAGCTGAATTCTAAAATCAAAGATTATCTATTATTACTATTATGGCTATTGCATCAAAACTTCATTTTTCCCAGCATAATTTTCTGATTACTATTATTTTTACTGGCAAGAGCATATATAGGATTTATCTRCATTTCAGGCTCAGCTCTGTAGGTGCTGTGTTAACATGAGAAACTCTGTTCTGAAAAGCTGGCAGTGAAAAGCAGGTGACAGAGTGAAGACAGGTGCAGTCAGATATTGCAGAAATGCATACATACATAAAATTATAAGAGTTGTTTGCTTTTAAAGAGTTTTTTTCTTTTTTTCCTTTGAAGGCAATATTTTTGGGGAAAAAATATTTCTTTCCTAAAACTAAAACATAAGCAAAATAAGAAGGGCAGCAGGATTGCTACTTTTCCAGTGATCAGAGCAGGAGATTAGAAAGTAGATATTATGCCTCTCATAGAATAATATCTGTGCACACATGGCACACAAGTGTTAGGAGACTCCTGTAAATTCCTGAAACTCAGTCTTCTACTTATAAAATAGTTATTATCTACCACCTGAGAGACAGTTACTTTGGGTGAGGCACTAAATGATTTAATTGTTCTCCATTTGATATTCAGCGTAATATGAGTTATGTAGGTTCCATGTAATAACTATGATTCCCCCACACACCCAACAGAATTTAGCAGTATTCATAAAATAAATCCACAGGGAACCAGTATAGGAGCTAGCAGCAGCTCTCTGATCAAAAATAGCTGCTTCTTATTATGCAGAGATAAATTAAGACAGCAAGCAGAGTCACCAGAAACAATTCAGAGCCAACATAATGAAAAGCAATCTGAAGTTTCCTCTGAATTTTATCCAGCTGTGCTCAGTTTCACAGCAGAGAAAAAGAGCAAAATAATAACTCAGTACTCAGCAAACCAACTCACAACATTGTCTGTTCTTATTTTCAACACAGATGAGAGAAATACTCATTTAAAGTCTAACTGGCAAGATTTTGAGTACTCTTGTTTTCAACAGAGATGAAAGAAATACTTATTCAAAGCCTAGCTTTCAAGCTTTTGGGCTACACAGTGTGAAGTTAAAGGAAAATATATCAGTTGGAAGGGACCCACAAYGACCATYTAGTCCAGCTGGACTGGTCTGGTCCTGACCACTTCAGGACTGTCCAAAAGATAATTATTARGGACATTGTTTAAATGCCTCTTAAACACTGACTTGTGGYATCCACCATCTCTCTAGGACACTTATTCTAGTGTTTGAACAATCTTTCAGTAAAGAAATRTTTCCTGATGTCCTGTCTAAACCTTCCCATTCCCAGATGRAAGGGAGATCAGCACCTCCCTCTTCACCTCTGCTCCTTGGGAAGCTGGAGGGAGCAATGAGGTCACCCCTCAGCCTTCTTTTCCCMAAAATAGACAAATAGAATCTTCAGCTGCCCCTCACAGGATGTTTCTTCCAGCCCTTGCACCAGCTTTGTTGCCATCCTCTGGGTGTAACTGAGTTCTTTCACGTCCTTGTTAAACTGAAATGGACACAGCACTCCAGGGGAGGTGACACCAATGCAGAGTAAAGAAGGAAAATCATCTCTTTCACCTGCTGGTGATGTTGTATTTGAAGTACCCTGGGATGGGTTTTGTTCTCTGKGCTACCAAGGCACACACTGCTGACTCTCACAGAGCATGATGTCCACCAGAACCCCCAGATCCCTTTCTGCATTCCTTTCCCAATATAATCTTGTCTGCAGTATTGCTTCATTTTAGGTTCAGAATCCTGCAATTGCAAGCTGTGTCTAATTCTGAAATACTATTTTAGAGATGTGAATTTTCTCAAAATGATTGACAGGGAATCGTGAAGGCAAACAAATACAAGATGCAACTGTCTTCTCCACCATGTGAATCATGTGTTCCCGTGTTCATGATGAAGGACAATAATAAAAAAAAGACAAATGCACAGCAGGTGTCACCTGCCAGCACTGTGCCTCAGCATCCTTCTCCACTCCTACAACAGCACTGTGCATATGCAGCATGCACCATGACCAGTACTCTGTTCAGGATTGATGCCTTGTGTTCAGCTTCACAAGGACTGTTTTCACTTAACCCATATACCCAGATTACTGAAGGAGAAATCAGAACTGAAAAGTTTAATCTTTTTCATCAGTTTTGCAAAGCTAGCTTTTAATTGATTGCTTCATCTGTTTTTATTATCTGGTTTTGGGAGTCACTCTTGTCTTCGCTGAGATCTGGTTTATTGTGCCAGTTGTTTTTGTAGTAAAGAAAATGCACAATATTATGTGCTGCTGAGTACTCTTCTGATGGGGATAAAATTGCACTGGATTGTTATAAAAATCTGAAGCGGATTTGATGTATAATTTAGGATTTCTGAAGAAAGGGCAAATACCCATCTCACACATAACCATTGTCACATATCTGGAAGCTTTACTATTCTTTACTACARAGTCACTTTTCTAATATTGATTATTCCTTTCTTAATATCTACGTGTTTATATCTCTGTCCTGTTTTCTGCTGAAAACAGTGTCYTGGGACACTGCTGATTTTAGGCAGGGGGACACTTGCTGAGTGAGAGAAGWCACTGATTCTCTCTCAGCTCCTGTGAGCCAACCTATTAGCTGCTGACAGGCTTTATTGAATCAGCATGTGGCYTAAATCCAGAAATAAATTATAATACAAGATTAGAGTTATGGTCTCAAACTAAAAACAATGTTAGTGCACTGACAGCTCTGATCAAAGCTGTTTTGAGTTCTCTCAGAGGTAGAAACCCCTAGGTGGCAATCAAAGGTTTCATGGTTAGGAATTACAGACAGAATTYGTAATATGCTCCAGTCAAAATAAAAAAAGTCAAAAGCTACTATAAACGGAATACTCTCTTGGTTAAGAACCAAGGCTCTGCAGTCTAATTTAAAATCATCTCTTACCCCAAACAACTTAGTCTCATCCCAAAAGTCCAGAAAAATATTATATTAAAAAATAAAATCTACCTAAACTAGATAAAGCATGCATAATTGGTTTTTTTTTTAATGTTTTAATGGCCTTAGTCAAAGTAGCACAGAGCTAGTGTGGGTCTATAGAGAGATAATTCTGTAGGCCAGACAAAAATGCTCAATAAACTTTTTGACAAAAAATAGATAATTATTTCTGATGTATAGAAGAAACACAATTCTTACTGCCTAAAATTTGTGGCGATGCCTCCTGATTCACTGCAGTATAAGATGACCCACTCTGGCAGCTGTGACTACATTTATGCATAAGAACAACTCTTTGATATACTGCAAAAGAATGCTACGATTAAAAAAATCTTGGTTTATTTATGTGTAAATTTAGGCAGATTTATTACAGGGACCTGGCTGAAGTACAGTATCATACAGTGTACTCAGTCTTCCTTGGCCTTACACAGAGTATTTACCCCTGTGAAGGAATACATTCAGTTCCTGTTGGATCTGTCTAGGGATATGATGATGATGTTTTGCAGGTCAAAGCACTGGGATCCCCTGGGGAGAGTGTTCTTTGACAATTTTAAAATACTTGACATGCTGGCAGGTATCTTTGATCTGCTCTGACTGGGCTGGAATGGATCCAGCAGSTGGATTAAATTGATGGATGATATTCTTCCCATTTCTGTCCCTCCACACGGTGAAGTTCCTTCAGAGAAGGAAAATGCTGGGGCTGAGCTGCAGTGCTGTGTGCMCTTGAAGTTGTGTGGGGCTAAAAAAGGAAAAGGGTATTGGTACATTCCAACTRCTTCATGCCTACTCTGTTGAAATCCTACACTGATGAGTCTGATCACATATTGAACAACATTCTCTGCTGGAGAGTGGGAGGGCATAAGACAAAGGACAGACCYCACTTCTATTTATTATTCATTAAAACATTCCAATCCCTCGCCTAGAAATTATGTGATGTTTGGTGCTATTGTGCTCCTTTTTTGTATGTTTATATTTTATGTGCCTTGAATGGGTTTTGATCATCTCTGTTGCAGATGGAAAATTGRCAGGATGAAAGAAATACTGGGCTGCTTTCAACCAAGTTATTCTGTCCTGATATTGCCCACTGATGGTTCAATCACTCAGAGGTTCATCTGCCTTGGGATAATTTTAAGCTGCTGCAAGCTTATTGAGAAAATGTCTATTATATTCTGTCCTAGGAATTATTTTATGCTATTCTGAAAACATAATGTTATAGATGTCACAAGTTAAAAAATAACATGGCAAMTTTTTTATACTAAAATTAATATTARAAAGTAACTCTTTGAGTTATATGTGTGGATTATGGCCACTTACATGGTGGCATTAAATTGTCATAGGAAATCACATTAAAGTACTTTACACTGTACATGTGCATACATATATAGTTTAAATGAAGCTAATGAAATAAAACAAGAAAAAAAAAAACAGGTTCCTAAAATCACATGAATTGTACTTTTAGTTTTTTTATGCCTGGGATATTCTTATTATATCACAGTTTGGTAAAAGGAACATGTAAATGTTCAGTTTTGTCAGTCTTCCAGTTGCTGTCAAGCAGTAACGAGACTAAGAAGTCTGAGAGCCTTCAGGGTCTCCTTTCTCAAGCTGCCAGGCAGACTGTGACCCTTTCTCCTGAATTCAGACAGTTGAATTGTCTGACTCAGACTGAGCCTGGTGCCCAGCAGCACCCCCAGATCCCTTTCAGCAGGGCTGCTCTTCATCTCCTGCTCTACCAATTTATGCTTGTGTCTGCCTTCAGTCCATCCCAGGTGCAGAATCCAACAAAGACTAGGATTAGTTGTTGCAGGTGTAAGGTCTAAATGTCATATTTCCGTTTGCATTATTTTAAAGTTCTATGTTTTAAGAGTCTGAACTTAACTTTTCATCTTTCCTTTTCAAGGTTTTCATTGTTTAACTGTGTTAATATTTTTTTCATGGAAAAAAAGATACACTACATCTAGTGGAATTTTTTTTTTTTTTCTATTGATGCTATATTACTTGTGAAAGTCAAGAAGTAATTTTCAAGTTGTATCTCTTTCTTTCTTCACACCTGGAAATAATTCATATCTTAAACTTCTCACAGTTTTTCCTTTGTCTCCATAATTACCAAAACTAATGTTCCAAAGCCCTTCTGGTAAATCCTGCCAGAATGTAGCCATCATTTGAACACGTATTTCTAAAGAGCTAGGACTGAGCTCATTATTATCAAGAAATCTTCATAACAACAAGAATTTTCCAAACGTAATAAAGGCATCCAAGCATCACTATTACTTTTGGAAAACTTAAGGAAACCTAATCACAGGTATAAAAACCCATACATTTTAAAGAAATTTGCAAGTGAGCAAAATTAGAAAATCTATCTGTATTATAAACTTGGCTGTATTGCATTTKAGAACTCCTAAAGCTTACTGCACTTAAACGCCTCCATCCTCTGCTAGATCCTTACAAAGCACTAGATTCAGAATTGAACACTGACCATCACAGAGCATTACATGGTCTGCCAAAGAATGTTGGATGGGCAGTGCTGCTGTTCCAACAAAAGAGACATTAAGGATTGATTCAGCTTGGAATTGTTAATGTCTCCTTAGGGTTCTGCTGTCYTGTCAGTATGTGCATGTAATTCCTGTTAATACTAATGGAAACTGCAATTGCMATGAGATTAGATTTTGGAAAAACATTTTAAGTCCAGTAAAAACCTAAATTATTCAAAGAATGACAACCTTATATTTCTGTTATTTTATATTTCCTTACACGTTTATCTCATTCTAGTGTTCTAAAATTCAAAACTGAGTCACTATAAGAGAAGGAACTGTTATTCTTCCAATATGTTGCAAAGAAAAGGATGAGGCTCCAAAGGACGCCTTTGATGTGGGTAAGTCCTTTAGGACATTTTTYTAGATTAYTGTTTTAATGAAAAAAATAATATAAAAGGAATTCTAAAAGACAGTGCTCCTCTTCCAGYGGAATAGATTTCAAGAAGAATTTGAAAAAAGTTATTTAAGCATGATTTAAACACTATCATGTTTAAATAACTTTTTTCAAATTCTTCTTAAGAAGAATTCCTTAAAGACAAATGCTAAATAAACTAGATACTGTTGGGATTGAGGAGGCTGCTAGGACATTGCTGTTCTGCTAAATATTCATTTTTCCACTCAAGGAAAGTCGAGGGTCAGATGGAAAATCTATTTACTTATCTATCAYAATTTTGTCCTAAGCTATATCATAGCAAGATAATATTTATCAGCTCGTATGTGATAAGTGAAAAATGCAGATTTCTGCAATGCACCATAATCCTTTTCTTYTGCTGTCAAACTACTTTGACATAAWCTGAGAGCAGACAAATGGACAGTTATCATGGTATAACAGATTCAAGGAGACTTGTGATGCAGCAGCGAAGTTGTCATGTCTCTTTACCCACACTGCCTTAGTTTTATRTCTGCTAGAGGGGTAACAACACTTCCAAATTCTCAGAATAGATGCATTAGAACTTGTGAATTTCTAAAATTATCTACTTGGAACTACAAACCATCTGAGAGTGATARAAATCAGATTGACCTTATTATCTTGATACATTTCTTTTAGATGCTTTCAGCTTTCTTCCCAGAATGCTTCATATCAGGCTTTGATGAATATCACAAAAAAAAAAACCCAAATCTGTAAAGTTCATGTMTCTTCAATCAAGTGGTTTTTGATGTTGATAAACCTGAAGAATTTTGTTTTCGATCTCAAGATCAGCCTTATTACTGTGAAATAAATCAAGACATAAATAAACATAGCTTTTAGGAAAAAGCTTTTTCATTACATGACATTTGCAAGAAAATTTCTATCATATGAGTGGAAGAGTTGTATAGAAAAAAGTGTTCTTAAAGCTAAATGATGACTCTCAGGAAAATAAATGAGCTATGACTGGTTTGGTTAAACCTCTCCTTAAATGAGGCTGTSCTGTAGAGGGGAAGTGGTCTCTGCCAAGAAGTGCCATTCATCTGAACCTTAGGCATATTCAACATTTATACATTTCTTCGCTGGGTTTGGATGTTTTCCTTAATATCTTTTCAATYTGGAATCTCAAGGAAGCATTAAGTAAGAATTATCCCATCATCTGAGAGATCTATATTTGCCTGCCTAGAAAAAGTGGTTCTTGCAGAGGGAATTCCATAGACATCCAGTGTAAAGAACTCTTCATGCCCCCAAACTGTGAGCAGACAGGCTGTATCTAGGAGCTCTGCAGTGGTGGAGAGAAAATGCGGTTTCCCTGCATCTCCTTCTAAAGTACAGAACAATTGACCTTAATTTTACGTAGTTGGGCAATTACTTAAGTTGGGCAGCACAGTTACGGCTACTATTTCAGCTAATTTCTTCTACTGGTCTGGAATAAAATATTCTTTATCTTACCTGGAGGAAACACAAAGCACAAAGTGAAATTACTCCTTTTTAGTGTCATCTGCACAGACCCCTGAGGAAACATCAACAGTAAGAACAGCTTTATCAGATGTACCCTGATCCAACAAGGCCAAGTGTTGAAGTCAGTGGAAGATGTCCCTGTCCACAGCTGAGGTGTTGGAGCCAGATGACCTTTTAATGTCCCAACAAAATCCATGTGTTTCTGTGAATATCCTTATTAAATGTTTGTACCCTGGGGCAAACACTCTTTGCTCAAATGTGTGAGAAACTACAGGGAGCATACCATCAAAGTTGCTGTTTTAAAAGAATAATTTTTTAAATTTTAATCCATTTCAAACGAGACTTTACAAAGGAATAATCTGTGAGCTCAGCTGGTGATAAAGGCCAAGTCTTAGAGTTAGAATGGCTGTAGTGTAAGCATGTGTGTACATATGTGCAGTCAGYCAGCTGTTCTGGAGGGAATGCAACTACGTAAAAGTAACCGATAATTAAATCAAATKACCCTCTTTTTAATATTAATTGCAGACCTAATTATTTTATGTGTGTGTAGATGTTTTTGTGACAGTGCCTTAATATGTTTGGCTGACCTTAGAAGAAAATGAGTCAGRAAAAGASTTACCTAGACTGCTGCAAACTGGGRATATTCAAATGGACTTTAGGGCAGAACTATTGTCTCATTAAAACTCACCATAGTTAAATCCCTCTAGCAAACTCACTKCATGTATTTTTTGACTTTCTGACTGAAAAAAAAAAAAAATCAGAATTCTGAATTTAAATTCATTGTTTTGGAACCCTGATTTGGCTTATCCTGGTTTGGAACCCTTGTTGGCTCAAACATTACACTTAAGCATTTAAAAAGAAAGGTGTTTGRTCTTAGAGATCTCTAAGAGGAATGATTTTTAACTTTTTTTTTATGACTATTTCTTTTTTCAGTAGGTGCCCTTTCAATTTTAGTAGTTTCCACTGGATATTTTGGAGTAGCTCAGTTTAATTCCCTGTTTTAGGTGGTAGTTCGTAGTGTTTTCAGTTACTTATGCCATAGAGTGCAAATAAAAATATTCTAGCTGGTTATTAATTGAAATTGATCTTAATGTCTTTGTATTACTATTRCACATTCAGTGAGTCCTAGATCCTGCGGAGACAACCATGCCCCTACTTGCATATAGGATGAATGCATTAATGCTGTTGGATCTGCTCTGATTGTGGAGTTTAAGATTCTGGAACTACTTTTCTGTTGTTTGTTCTTTGCTTTTTCTTAAAAGAAGTTTTCAGGAGCTGCTTAGCTGACATTGTGCTATAAAAACGGTGCTAATAACAGTATTGGAGGAAGATGAATGCTAAACTGTATTTTTCAATRTAAGAATATCAAAGTGATCACTCAAATATGATTTTAGCTTATGTTTTAACTCCACATACACAGATATAAGGACACAGATAAATAAGTGAGACATAAGGCTAGATTATATGAATAATGATTTAATTTTCTCTCTGATGAATATGTACTTCAGAAGTGGCTTTGGTCTTTGACAGTGAAAGAGCCTGAGTGCTCCATAGCTACTGAGTATCTTAATTTTGTCCTACCCTTAGTTTCTCCTTCACTATGGTAGCATCTMAAAAGTAATTCTTGTGAAAAGCAGAATTTATGTAGAGCATAACACTGAGCTGCACAAAAGTATGAACATGAATGTGAAATAAGCACTTGCCTGTTCAGAATTTTCCAATTAAAAAATGTGAAAATACCCAAAGATATTAGCAAATGATTTAGAGTGGGTGAAGGGAATATATTATTTTAAATATATGAAAACTAAATACATAATTTTTTTAACCCAGCATCAGTATAACTCAGTGTATGTTTCCATGGCATTTTTCATCCAAAAATAGTCACTTGTTTCATTCTCTAAGCCAACCAGAAGATATGTAGCTGTAGTTAACAGCATGCCTTATTGCATTTTTATGAGGTAGAGAGAAAAAGAAAGAAAATAAGAGTCAATATTCAGAAAATGTCAGATACCAGCTGCATGAGATTAGGAAGTTGTTTCAGTTCTGAATAATTTTTTTTTCCCTTCTGCTTATTACAGAGTTTCTCCTTCCCARGGCCTGGCACCAGCTGTTGTCTTGAACAGGACACCAGAGTGATGAATTAATTTTCTGATCATATGAGGTGACTTTGAGGCAGGGTCTGGTCAGCCTACTTTGATCCTTGAGGTGATGCATCAAGGATATTGCCTTGTGCAGAATGAGCAAAATTTTATCCTGTAATTTCCAAATTTTCCAGATTTTCGGGATTCAGATACAGCATGCTCTATTCAAACTGAGAGACTGCAGAAGCATTTGCCGATGTTGGGAATAATAATATAATAAGAAGAATAATAATAATAATATTGGGAATACATCTGAAATGTGATTGTTGCAATTTTAATAAGAGCTTAAAATATCTTAGTGTTTATTGTCTATAGCAAAAAGTAGGAAAAAAAAAAGCACCATATATTTTGAAAGTTATGAAATCTACTGGATTTATGCAAACTTTCTAAATTTTAATTGAAAAGAAATGAAGGTTTCTGAATCTTTTGATCATAAATTCAATTGTGTCCAAGTTAATTTATCTTGAGGTGAGAGATGATTGCTAATGATATTTTATTTAATTTAATGTCAGCCTATTTTTGTGAATTTTTATGACATTAAGGTGACAAGAATACATTTTTATCAGTGAATTTTTTAAGTGCTTACTCCTTTGATCATTTATTAGGACATAAAAATGTTAATTAAAAGTTCTTCTTGAAAGCTTCTTCCTCAAGCAACTCTTTTTACTTCCATTTATTTTTGGGTTGAAACAGGAACTAAAATAGGGACACAGCAATTTTTCTGGCATTTTAAATTGTCATAGACCAAGAAAAAGATATATATGACAATTTCCATCTTAAAAAGGCTTTTTAGAAACTGAACTAGACATTCAATTATTAAAAATACAATACAGCATCACTCTCTGTGGCTCTGAGCAATTTCCTGTCTTTCTAGTCCACGAACAACCACTAGAATATAGTAAAATTTCTTTTGAACTAATTGATGTTTTGTTCAGCCTGYCAAAGTTAGGATATAATCATAATCCATAACTAATATTAGTGGGTTGCTAAAAATTACATGGATGATAGTCACTGAAGTTAACAACAAATCATGTTCTTTGAAAAYTATATACTAGTGGGGAAAGTTTAAATATTTTCCATTTCTATTAAAATGGAATTTTAATTTAATATTATTCAAAATGCCATCAAGATTTTTACTAACACCAATTATAAAATACAGTATTTTTAAAACTTGAACTGTTAGAAACATTACCTTGAAGAAAAAGGTCTTTACTTTTACATAAAGAACTTGTAGTGAGAGGAACAAATAAACAGAGATTCTTGATGTGTCAAAAGGTAGACTTAATTTCTTTTTCCATTTTGATATCAAAAATATTATATTTAAAAACTATAGAAATCACACATACTTTTCTATAACAATGAAAAATGAACACTAAATGTAATGAGTAGCAACAAATGTGAATTATCATCAGTATAATTTCTTGAACAACAGTCTTTGTTCTTCAGAGGGTGTGTAATACACTGATACACTGGTGTCTGTTATCAAATATGTAAGCAAGAGCTCAGGAAAATAGGAAATRTATATTTAGACTTGAACATGGAATRATACACAGAAGTAGAAGGTACAAGCACTCTGTTACCATTTTCATGCATCCAAGTTACAGGTTATATTGATCATATTCAGCAGTTCTTACACTGAAATCTCTGTGGTTTATCTGGACAAATGAGACACATCTTATATGCAAAATCAATGAYGTTTTGTTATCTAATTAATGTMTTGACASTTTAATYGAAGKTTTATTATTAATCCAATTAATATGRCATTAAGACTCATAATTCAAATTACCCTTTTCTTAGAATTTGGCTCCATAATTATTTAGTTTTAGGATCAGATTTAAGATGTCACCTCTTTTTTCTTTAAAAAACTTTCGTTCTATTTTAAGGTCAAAATAACAAAACCCCACCAACATAATTTTTTCTAGGTATGTTTCAATAGCTATTCTATTCTTACCTTTTCCCCCTCTCCAGAGAACTTTTTGTTACCTCAGAACTGCAAGATGTTTTTGTAACCCCAGAGAATACTGTTTATTTCACCTGCACAGCAGAAGGAAATTATTTGTCTGAGATGCAKGGGCTTGAGTAGAGATCAAGTAAAGGAGAAGCAAGCAGTTCCTGTGAATCCTGTTTAATTTTTTCAAAGGTTTTTCCCTTTGGTAACCTGATGGCCACAATATTTCACATGTCCATAAACTTGGGAAGGGCAATTTATGCATATAGATGGTTGATTTTTTTCTGATTTAATCAATTCTAAAGGAAATTAAGTATGAAAACACCTAGGAGTAAATAAAGCTATTGAAAAAATATTTTCTTCAGGGTCTTCAACTTAAGTTATTTTAAAATAATGTAAATTGCTGACTTAAGTGAAAGCTTTCCATCTCTTTAAAATGTCCTGGTGTCATAGGGAAATTGTTATCAGGTTGGGTTTTTTTTCAGACAATATCAAAGAAGCAATAAGGTTTAAAAGGTTTGCCAAAAAGCCCCCATATTTCCAAGGTGCTCTCACTAAACCAAACTACCTCTAAATCAGGAAACCAAACAATAATGAAGATTGTTTCATACTGACTTTATCAATACAAGCTAAAAATTATGCACATTTTGAAAGTTTGCATAAATCCTCCAGAATAAAAGTTATATATTATTTAGTAAAAACATTTATTTGTTGCTTTAAAAAAAAAAAATCTGGCATAAAAATAATTAAAAAATGAGAACAAATAATAATTAAGAAGAAGCCTAATTCAGGATTAAGACATTAACTTCAATACACCAAATTATTCTTTCACTAATAATCATCAACATATGAAAATGATATAGAGCTCTGCTAAAGAAAAGTGATATTATTGAGCATAAGCATATGTGAAAGAACAGCCATCATCAGAGGCCAAAATACACAAACTAAAAGGGAGTATTTAGAGAAGATGTACAGACCACTGTTATTTTGTCCTTGAAACTCAATACTCCAGACGCATTAGATGGTAACCAGGGTTTCTTTGTACATTCCACACAACAGTCTTGTGGCACTCATTCCTGCACAGCTTTCCTGTTACCCTGCAAATGCTCAGACCAAAATGTTCTGCCCTTTAGCTTCAAATTCTTTGTGATATCTGAACACAGAACAGACAACAAAGTTATTTTTCCTTGTTGCTTCCATTTTATAGGAGCCCACACTCTGCTATTTGGGAGAGTTTTCCCTGCATAATCTTTTTATGTGATTTTGAASTTGTTTTATTCTCTCTTTGCTTTTAAGGTGCCTTGTCAATCAGACAATATGGACTGATACAAATATTACAGTGTTGACACAGGTGTGAGTTCACAATCTTTCATGGTTTTAACTGATCAGCTGATAGCAATACAAATACATTGTGAACCTGCAACAAAATCCCATCCCCTGGAGGCGTGTTGTGTACACACACTCCTAAAATCAAGAGAAGGGATTCACTGGTAACACCTGCACTATAAGAACAACATAAAATTTTCAATTTCTTTGGAAAGTACCAAACTACTTGCCCTGAGAAAGAAAATGAATAGACTGTGTTCTCCCTTCAGGTTGCACATCCAGTATTCTTCTCAAGAATATTTATTACTAATTTAACCCAAGTATGCAAAACTTGATTAGCTGAGGTTTCACATTTAAAAATGTCTTTTAAAATTTGTGGCTATTATAAACAAAGTTGTTTAAAGTAACTAATGAAAATGTCTTGTTATGATTAAATATTCATATTTTATATTCAAGGAAAAGATGAATATGTCTGTAATGCAAAATTTGCAAGATTTAAATTCTTATCAAGTATACTTATACATGTGAAGTTCTAGTAGTGTTCTTTTTCCACATGAATGGCTGTTACTTCACAAACAAATACATTTTTGAAGCATAGTTAGGAAGCTTTTATTATTTTTTTCTAAATACCTATCTACTAAAAAAGAAAAAAGCATCCTTGCATTTGCAGCCTCCATGGGGCTTACTCRGACAATTTATCTGCTGTATCACAGGCCATGTATCTTAACAGGGTGTAATTTCTGGGGGAAAGAAAAACAAACACAAACAAAAGAACTATTCTCTAATGTCTAGATATCCCATATCACTCTTCAAAGTGGCAGAGTAAGTAAAAACAGAGTTGTTAAAAATCCATTGAAACCCTGTTGTATTGTAAGTATATTTTAATTTATCCTCCCTGATAATGTTGCTTAGTAGGAATGCTTAAAAGATTTTGTTTTCAATTGCTGTCACACTTAGTCAACAAAGAAACAAAGATATTTTGCCCGGAGCTAAACAAACAAAGCCCTTAGCAAGTAAACAAATCGTCCTCTTGTTTATAATCCCAAACCAAGTGTAATGAGCATAAAATACTACCAGAGTTGATGGCATTAATGAGTCACAGTTGTGTGTTTGACATATGGATGTCAGCAACAGCTGTGAGTGTGTGGTATCATACAGATGTACAACAATGACACCTGTTTGTCTTTGTCTTTTTTGGCAGGAAATTCTCATATTCTCCATTGTCCTTGCAGTAGAGAAAACATTCTGATGCAGTGCCTTTGATGCTCAGAAGGAGGAGRCCAGGTCACTAATCTGGGAATCCAGACCAACACAGACACATTGGGAAGTTGGAGCTCTTATTTATCCTCTTGTTAGAACAGWGTCAGCCATCCCGCCATCTTAACCATCAAATGAACACTATAAACGTCTAAGAAAAACAGGAAAATAAGTTGGTCCTTCCTTGATGTCACTGAAAGAGACTAGGAATTTTGGGTTACCTGCAGTCAGTGAGCCCAAACATCCAYCCAGCCCTGAATGTTCTCTCTGACAGAGACTGATAAGGGAAGTTGGGCTGGTTGAGATGGATCCTCACCATCTCAACATCTCCTTCCCACCAAGGAGCTGGGAGTGGGCTAGGTGCTGGGAGGGGGACACATCTGGTCTAACCTTCACCARTGTTTCAATGAAGATGTTTTGAAAACATTAAAAGCCTTGCTAAAATCAAGATATGGAACATCAACCTCTCTTCCCTCACCCACCAGACAAATAATATTTTTTTTGTTGAAGGCTGTCAGGTTCATCAGGCATAATATTTATATTATCTATGTTAAATACACCAAATCAACTTCTCRTTGTTATGCATAGGAACAGTTTCCAGGATTATTTGCTTCATCACCTTCTGGAAGGTAAAGGTTGATTGGCCTGTAGATCCTTGGATCCTTCTGTTTGCCCTTCTTGAAGATAGGAGTAACATTGTTTTTTCCAGTTCTCAGGAAACTCTTCTGAGCATCATGAACTTTTAAAGATAGTCACGTGGAGCTGCAGAGACATCTGCACTTGTGGATGCTTCTCACAGACTTGTGTGTGTTTGGTTTGTTTAATGTTCCCTGGTCTGATACTCTTCCATTTCATTGCTTTGGGCTGTCYCCAACATGGGATTTCTTAAGGAACCAATCCTTTTGGATCTCTCCTCTGTAAAACAAGCTTATATTTAACCATTTCTGACCCTCATCCAATATTATGTCATTTTAAATTGTTATTTTTGAGACAAAAAGTTTGACCCAAATTGTTTAACTTACTATTTTCACCTATTAATGTGTACCCAAATTTTGAGCTCCTTTGCCTGGGTAATAGGTAATTATAGCATACAGAGCATTGGCATCATTAGAACCTAAAGTATAGTTTCTCAGTTTTAAAACAATATGATAGAAGCCACCATCTGCTTTATCCTCRAGTTACTTTATGGTTTCCTTGTTACTTGTTAAGAAGTGTCGTTTTAATCTTTTTGAGCTGTATCATTAATCAACCAACTGGTGTGAAAACACAGCTTTTATTTCCTTCAAAAACAGATTGCATCTTTTAAAATATTACAGTTTGGGGTTTCTTTTGTCATTTCAGCAGATTCTTTGACTCTGTGAATATGATACTGTACTATTTTGCTCCTGTAACTAAAGCAAAAGCCCAAAAAATCCCCACTGTARATTGGCTGAGGAGTGATGAATAAAAAGGAAAAGATTTCTCATTGAAAAGTCCGTATCATTGTGTGAGGCAGAGACACTGTATTTTATGACACAGAATAATTAATATTGTAAATCAGAATTTATTCCCATTATGCATCTTTACAAAAAATGGCAAGGAGGATATTGCTGTGCCTGATTTTAATCAGACTATAAATCTTTATTTATGTCATGAGCATAAAAGTTATGTTAATTCTTAACAAGAATTACCAGTAGAAACGCTTTTTTTTTTTCCGAGTGATGCCATAAGTCTTGTCAGAGATGGAGATGTACTTGTGGGATTTTAAACTGAAAAAGGAAGGAAAAGTGCAAGTTATCACCAGGATATAAATGCCAAACTCTAATTTAAAGGTCATTGCAATTTCCAGTATTTTCCTAGTTAACACATTGTTTCCTCGAAATACTAACTGGCTAGTAACAAGAAAGAGATTTTAGTCTCAGCTTTTCCATTTCARTAGACAATACCAGGGGTTTTTGTACATGTTTTATATAGTTTATATAGTTTATATAGTAAATTAATTTTCTGGAACATCTACTGCCATAATATTCAGTGACAGGATTGCTGCTTAGGGCCTTAAGAAAGAGTCTCATTACACTTGATATATTGCTCTTAAGGAACTGCTCCTGCACAAAATTGGGGTATTTTGTTTGTGATATCATAATTAACAGCAATTCATTTTATAGGATAACTCATATGGGGAAGAATTATAAATAGTTATTATTCTCCAATGAGTAAAGTCTTTACAGATTATCTGAATCTTTCTGTACTGTTTTATTTTTGTTCACAGACATATGAAACTGGGTCCATTAAAGTATATAAATCCTATCTTGTAGCCATTAACTTTGTAAAGATTTTGCTACAGATTCCCAAGGCTATTACATGTGATTACTAGATAGTGTCCATTGCTCATTGGCAGAGAAAAAAAAAATTCAAACAACATGAAAATAATTGTACATTGATATCTTGGGTTTTAAATGTACAAGATTTTTCTACTGTTCTTGAAATCAAATACCAGGAAGTTCAAGTTAAAAGGACGCAACATTCAAAAGTATTCCACYGTTGCCAAGGCACGAGAATCTGCATGTTAAGAACAGCCATTAGCCCAAGCATCCAAGATCATCATAAAAGAAAAACAATAGAAAACTAAAGTAGTTAAAAAAAAAAAAATCACCTCAAAGTATTCCAACATCGTCTCCAGTAAAGTGTTTTATTTCTTTTGTTGTGAAGGCCTATTCAGCAGACAGGTACTGACATATGCTGGTTACCTGTATATGCAGTCAGTAAGCATAACTTTGACTTGTTAAAATGAATCTTTCAAGATACGTTGAAGACAAACACGTTGGATGCACTGCATATTTCCAGAAATGTGATTTTTTGAAATATTTAGAAGAAATGTCTTTGAAAAAAGTTTATTCACAGGCAGAAGATTCATACAATGCCCATATTTTCTGAAAACAATCTTGCTACTATGAGCATTTTAAAAGCTATGAATGAAAGGAATACTCAGTTTCATACATTCTTAGGCAAAATGTTGCATTGTTTTGATGTGAACATCTAGCCACAAATAAGCATCCCGTGCATGGAGACAAAAAGGTAAAAAACCGAAACCAGTAGTAAATTTAAATGTAGATTGTATGGCATACATTATACTAATGACAGGGAAGATTAACAGCACAGATTCTGTTTCAGTCATTCTGCCTCTCTTGTGAGAATTATAGATGAGAATTTAATTTTTCAGCCCTGTGAATCAAGGTGGGTCATTTTATTCATCACCATTAASACTAGGAGGAGTAGGTTTAGAGATTTTTGCTTTTAATTCATTATTATGGCTGTAAACATATACACTTATTTCTGTGCATATTTTCTTCTTAATATTAGCATATAGATGAGGGTAAATGTTCTATTCAATGAGGCAATTTATAATTCATTTTTTGCTGGGGGGAATGAAGCTTGTAACTACAAGGACAAAGCATGTAGTAAGGGAGAGCCTGGTCTTCCTATTTACTGTTTTCCACCATGATTATTTATTCCTTCTTCAACCTGCTTATTCATCTTGCACTCTTTAAAAGGCTTCTTATTTCAGAATGAGCTTTTTAACAACATGACAAACTTGGTCTACCAAAAGGGAAAACATTTTTTTCAAAGCTTCCAATCTGCAAACTGTTACACCCTGCTGCAGACAGTCATATTGCCTTTATTCTTCTAGCTCCCCATTTATTTTCTGTGACATTTTTCTTAGACAAGCAGGATTAGCTGTTGGTTTTGAGATGAACTGAGAGTCTTTATTCCATTTGACGAGCACTGGCCTCAGCCCTTTTGGTCCTCCATATTACTTCCCCTGACATCATGCATCAAAGCCTTAGCTTCTGAATATTTCTTTGGCTAAATTTTGGACAGGCTAATGCAAAGAATAGATTGTTTGTTTGTTTGTTTTTTTATGTAGGAGAAAGAATGCTTTTGTGTTCATGACTGATACAAATATGGGATTCCTATATCCTGACAAGGAGTCAGAGCTCTCTTATCTAAGTAAAGCAGAAACAAAGCATCATTCTGCTTATGTTCTTCCAGGCTTTTGAAAAGGYCTTAACACTGCTGTGAARAGCTTCTTTTRGTYWYAKKMMSKTGMMKRWKWCWWMWWCRTYWWYRTWTATATATRYAYACWYWWYWWWTWAWWKMWRSCAKMMAWWWRWKYKWTSWAKKWMRYTYRMWWGMAAGSMARRSRRASKAARWWMARMCMRAMYWTWYWYYYWMKTYMSWYYMRKWWKKWTTTTYYYYCCMYYWTKYTKYKYTGCMWYWTWTWRTRSWGCMKMSKRGSSRSYWKKWKRAKRMYKSSWSRAMAAAMAAMMAASMARMMAAMAAMMMYCMCAMAMAMAMAAAMAAAMAAMMAAMCAAAMMAAMAAMMAAAAMAACAACAAAAAAATCAAATCAAATTTACATAAGGTCATGCTCCTAGGGTGCATAAAATGTGTGCAAGCAAAATAAGAGAAAATATTATATGTATAAATAATAAGTTACTGATTCTGTTAATGCATTGCTGCATATGATTAATGTAGTTGAGGCAAATTGCGTATGTTTGATTTCTCATTTTGTCTTCATAAAGATATAAAGACAAGCTGTATTCAGTAACAGTTACATGGTTTTTGCCTAAACATTGCACTTCCTGGAATTTTAGAAGGGCTTTACTTGCCCATTCAAACTGTCTCTTATGCTCTATCACAAAGCACCAAAGAAGGGAAGGGTCAACTTCTTCTTATACAGAAAAGACATGTGCATTTAAAAAAGAAAAAATAGCATGATTTTAGTTTAGATAAGAGAATAAATCCTGGAGTGGAGCATTGCTTTTCAATGGAACATGTAAGTAATAAGCAACTTAACATGCTGCACATTACTTTCTGGTGTCTTCCCAAGTTTATGTAGTGGAACTAATCACAGAATGGTTATAGAACTAGAATTATTTGTTTAATAAATTATTTTGTATATAATTTCTCATATATTTATTTAGAAGTTAGCAAACTTTCTTCTGTTCTGGCTGATAAGACTACTCAAAATCTCCATACAGTTCTTAAAAAATAACTGGATTTATAATAAGATCTGATTATACTTCCATAATATAGATTCTATTTTTTTTCCATTAATAATTAGATTTGCCACCGTGTTTTCAGGATGACTGAAGAACAGTTTAATAAGAAGGCCACTGGGGCTCAGAAAGTATTAACTCTTTACATGGGCTCTACATCACTGACTGCAAATGGTCCATGTCTTGTGCACTTCTTTCTTTCTCCTTGTTAGTATGAATTCCTCATTTGTGAGATGTTAAGTGGATGGAAACCCTAAGCAAAAGCAAATATTTTGATTATTTTTTTCTATATCTACACTCTCTTTCTATTCACCATAGATGGTGATCTCCCAAGATGTCACCCAGCAATAAAAACCATAAGCATTATCCAGTGGCAGCTCATTATATCACAAATATTGAAGCACGCAGCGCATACAGTGCACACAGTGCTTAAAAACCCACCGCTTGCTACACAGTATGGTCTATAAAAATAAGCTGTTTTATTTTTTATTGGGATGGAAGGCTGATTTAGCAATTCATTGGATTGAATAGCCTTTCAGTTTTTTCTTTCTTGAACTGGATCTGTTTAGTCAGTAAGGGCTAATCATGAATGCAACCCATTTTGAACCTGACATTAATGAGAGTAAGCAAAAAAATCCATAAAGTCTATGTTTTTTTTTTTCCTTAATAATGTTGCTAAACTGACCTTTTATTTCTCAAAATAAAATATTGTGGAGGTGGTACATAGTTTACCATTTATTAAATAAACAATTTTGAGAATGAGACCTTTTATGTACAGCCTCCCTAATCATTAAATACAGAGTGATCTATGAGTATAGTTTACCATGTTTTTTTTCTCAGTCCCTCAGAATGTTGTATAAACCTGACTTCCACATGATTGATGATGTGTGGTGTTGCCTACTGAAACCTTACACATTGCTCATGGGGCCAAGCAGGATCTAGAAAAATATGAGTTGTCCTATCAGACTTTTGAGGAAGGTGAAGGGGAGAGTAATCCCACAGCTGAATGTGCAACCCTAAAGTAACAAATTACCTTCCTATCTTTTATTGAGATTTTTTAAAATAACCTGTATTTATATTGTAAAGAACTTTATTGTAAAGGAGAGGATAGAGAGACGCTGCCTAGAACAAACATTAGGAAGGTACCCCAAAACCTCAGGCATGTACAAATGTATAGGCTGTAAATTCTTAAAAACCTGTTTGTTTTTCTAAAAGGTTTCCATCTATAGCAGAGATTTAACTCTTGTACTCTCTTACTTACTGATTTTTCTCCTATGTCCCCTGCACACAATGTGTAGGATTTGACTAAGGACAACATATGTTACTGTAAGGATGGAGTTTGACCTTCAAGAACATTCAACGAGGGCAGGTTGACCATTGACTTCTTCAATCTGGTAAGTATGGGTGGGTCATCTAATATAAATGTCTTGGAAAATCATTTTTTCTTTGTGTAGAAGCCCACAATACTTTAGAGTAGAAGAAGGAACCTCCGGAGGTCATGCAGCCCATTCCAAAGCCCAAGTCTAGGCCAACAAGGTTTTGGGCTGATTTGTTTTTAGATTCTTCCTTTATAATAATTACAGTTACAGCATTTTGGGTTTTCCTGTCTTTTGTAAACTTGTCATGATCTTTGGTAGAAGTTATACTTTTAAACTTGTGAAAGTGTCAGAGATATCTGAGATATATGAATACATACACATTTCTCACGTTTTCTCTTGCCATATGTTCATGAAACCATGAGAGCACATAATCATTTTTACAAATAGCAATGGGAATAATCCTATTGATGCATCAAAATCCATGAAGGAGATTTCCACCTGGGGTGAAGCATTTATAATAGTACCATTTGAATAGGACATATGTTTATATGAACTTACAGCTTACTTATTATTACTATGATAATTTTCATCTTTAAATTGAGTGAGTACATTTTACCAAAGGAATAATTTTTTTTAATCCATTTAATGAACAAATAGAAATGTTATTCTCAATTCTGCTGATGATTCTGAATTCAAGATGATAGGGGACACTTACAAACATCTGACCTAGAATAGGGGATATGAAGACTTTGAACTATGGCCATTGGGGAGAAAGAAAATTATCAGGTTTCTAACAAAAGTAGATCAAGAAGTTATAGGATATATGTCTAAAGCACAAATTTGACTTGAAAACTGAAATTAAAATGTTTTAAGATGATGAAGCAATCAACCATCCATCTTGTTACATGCAACAAATTCAGTAAGAATGTACAAATCAAATTCACAGAAGGCAAAGTTTTTTTTCCTTCAATAGCTGCAGATTTCCTCTCTTGTCTTATTTACATCATGCTATTTTATGAGAGTTTAATTTTTGTTTTGTCAGCTTCAAGAGTCTCAAACAGTGAAATACCACTGTCAGCTCTCAATAATTCTCTCAAATTCACCATGGATTTCTTTGTGATTTTGAAGAGACAGGACACAGGTAACAATAAATCCCATACATACTATGACCATAATTTGATTGGAAAGGCAGTCCTGTGAAATGTATAATTCCTCTCATTTTTTTTCTATCTTTGTCAACTTGGCTTGGTAATTTGGTCACTCCAAAAAGTATCACTAGGCTGCTGTAAATTTTTCTGGCATAGCTTTTGAAAATAGCATTGCAGTTTATTTATACTAGCTCATGAGTTACACTAGGTTATTCTGTTTGTCCCACAACAAAGAAAATCGGTATTTACACAAGGGTGACTGAAAGTCTTAAGAGATGACATTCACATAAAAAAAAAAAAAAAGTTTTCCTTTTATTTTCAGTAAATCTGAATAAAGCGTTGGGTTACAGGGACTAACATCAATGAGAATTGAGTTGATTGATACACACACCATTGCTTTGTTTGCTGATAAAGTCAGCCTAGCCTTTCTCTTTCACCATTTCCCTTAAAATCTGAGAAACCCTTGCAACTGATGCTTTATTCAGCATATGATTTGGACTGGCTTAATAAGAATTTCATTATGAAGTATCTTTTATAAAAGAACAGAAAGGTTTTTGGTAAAATGGGCTTTTTTTAGTGGTTTTTTCCCCCCCTTTTTTTTTTTTTAGATTAAGTTTTATTTGTAGACTGTTATTCCAATTATAAAAATCAGCAAATTTCTGTGTATATTTTGAGGGCAACCTTATTACCACAAATGGGAAAATATGAGTGTATATCTAGTATGCTGCAAACTTATTTCTTATGTTCCTCTCTCTTGTTAATAATAAATATTATAACATTTAGTACCAGAGAAAGTATGAATTAATTCAGGGGAAAAAAAGTAGCCCTGAAAAAGTAATGTGAATAGGATCTGTGTACATTTAACAACAAACTTTTAAATTCAGTTTCATCAATACTGAAATCACAATACCTGCAAAAGAAGATACAGACATAGTCTTTGTGTGTTAGCTTGATTCCTCTTCCAAAACCATTACTTTTTCAAGTGTTAATATTAAACAAAATTAGGATTGCTAAGAATTTGTTTGCTTATGGAGATCAATACTTTCAATCTGAATTTTCATTAGTCCTTACTGATTATACTTCTGGTGTCAATATGGAAAATATAAAAGGAGCAGAAAAATGAAAAACTGAACCATCAGAGTCAGTTGTTACAAAATTAGTTGTTAGCTGTCAGAAAATTAAACCTCTGTTAAATTATATTAAAATAGCTGATTTGGGGGGCGGGTGGGGGGAGGGGGGACACACAGTATTTTGATGGTTAAAGTCATATAAAAGGAGTTTGCATCTGTCTTCAGACCCTTGTATTATTATACCAGATAGACACTGCTTTGTAAGTAAACATCTTTTGATGTAAATGTCAAATTTCTAATGCAGTCATCTGATAGAATCATCTAGAGTCATCTAATAGAGTCATCTATTCTAACCATCAAGTTATGACATCTTGCTCACATAGTTGAAAATAGGCACTTTGAAAAATCTAAACATATCAATACATAAATTTATCAGGTAATTCTGACCTGCAGTTTTCAGGGAATGTGTACCAGGAAAATCTTTGAAGAACAAAATTTAACATTAAAGTCAAGAGGGAAAGGTGTTTTACTCTCAAATTTGGTTAATAAGCAAAAACATGTCATTCACTTCTTAAAACACACAGGGTAAAAGCAGGTACAACACAGACAAATGGGTATTACTCAATAAAAATAATAACAGTGGCATTAATTACAGCAGAGTAAAAGGCAATGTTATTATTTGTACTGCAACTATATAATTTCTTTTCTGAGTCAATAAATAGGTCTTAGTACACTGCATATAGAATTGTACAAACTGTATATTCTTTCTCGTCTCAAGTGGAAGAGCTTTGTATTCTAGAAGACAATCCTCCGGGAAAGTTTATCCTTATTTTTCTCTCCATAGTTTATATACTAACAAACAGATCAGTTTTTTCTTCATTCAACAATCAGTGCTATGATAAGGTTCCAAACATGAAACACTTTTGTAGTCAGATGTAATGAACTGGACTGTAATGGACAATTTTCTGAATGTGCTTTAATAATCTCACCATGTGAGCAGATCTCTTTATTCACTCAGTCCTGCAAGTTACTTCTTAACAATAACTTAACGGCTAAAGGAATCAAAGGGAAATCATCACATGCTGCTCATGGCTTTGGTTCCCACAGTATTGTGCTTTTATTTAATATGATTATCTCTTGGACTTCCCCAGAGCTACATTCTTTGTGCTTTGATAATCAGTCTCTATGGTATAAAGATGTGTGAGGAAAGTATTTCATAGTTTGTAAGGTACATGTATAATTCAGCATAGGCTGCTTGGATTTCCGAAATACAGTAAACAAGGTTTTCCCTTCAAATTGTTTCAGGGAAATCAGCAGGTAAAAAAGCAACAATTTCAGTTGAATTAAAAATAAACAAAAACAAAAACAAACAAACAAAAAATCAAACCTCTAAAAAGAAATAAAACTGAAAGGAAAGCAAAAATTATAAGATTTTTTTTTTGGAAAGTCAATAATACTTTGTCTGACACTTGTGCTCTTTAACATATATGTAATAATCTGCAAGTGGGCGAAGAGCAAGGTGACAAAGTTATTATGTCTTATGCTTTCTGAAAGATGACTGAATTTGGAATGACTACTTGTGTAAGTAATACAGGCTAGGCTATAATTATGTTGTAGGACTTGAAACAGGATGAATGGGTGCTCAGCATTTTTCCAGGTACTGCAGAGTAGTTGGATCTGTTCATGGTAGAGAAACCAAATCAGGCTATGGAATACAAATCTCTGCGTCAGAAAATCTCTGAGCTGCAAATTATAGGAGTTTGTAATCTCTTTACACCTCTTTTTTTTTTTTTTTTTTTTTTTTTTAGGTCTACTATCCAGCATTTGAAACAGCACAAAATGTGATGGATCTTTGCTTTGAATCAGCCAGATACTCTTGTGGGTTTTTTTGGATGTCAGAGAGATGGGAATATCAGTTGACTACACAGGATTTCAGATACTTTTGTTGTCTTTATACCTACATTTTTCATAATACTTCATACCTGCACTTTTTCATAATGATTGTAAATGATTTTGATAGATTCTGTATATGGGAACTCCTCAAAATATCCTCCTACCAAAAAAAAAAAAAAACCAAACCCAAAAAACTAAGACTACCTTTTCCACATTTATTTTTGGATTGTACAAAACAGCTATCTATGGTCCTTTGATATTGACAAGGAGCTAAAAGAAACAGGGAAAGAGAACATGTTTTGACAGATTTGACATACTTATTATTTGTTTTATCTCTTGGAGTTTTGAGTTTCTTCTAAGGATTATAAAAGTATCTAAGAATGGCTTAATTTCTGTAAATCCAGAAATAATTTTCTCTGTCCCCTGCACACAGTTTCCTCAGCCTCAGAAAAGCAGAAAGCTGTTATCTTCAAAACTTTACCAATTATGTCTACTCCATAGCAAATACATTGTTTTCCAAAAAAAAAAAGTAAAAAAACCAAAAAGAAAAAAACCCACAAAACCCCCCAAAAAAACAAACAAAATTTTTCTGGAGTTTTTGTAGGGCTTGTGGGGTTTCTCTTGTGCTGAAACCTTGGATTGATTCCCTTAGCTGATATCAAAATTGCCGTTTATTACATTGCACTGAGGTTTTAGTGCAATGTGCAATACAGATACAGGTTCTCTGGAAAGATGGGGAGTTTGTTTCAGGAAAATAATGAAACAGCAATAAAATAATATGATGAAACATGCTGACAGTGGCCTATCATCAATAACCTAATCTGAATTACTGAAATAAGGTTATAAAGATTCTTTACCATCCCCATGAGAGTTCTCCTGGGATTTTTATACCAGAGGTTTCATTATCTATCAATAGGAGATTTCAAAGTTTCTTTTTTTTTTCTCAGATATGCTGCTCTTTAAGAATGCAGAAGTGTAATTTGTCACACAAAATTGAAACTTTTTAAAGGAAGAAAATGTTCAAACTGTGAAGTTGTTTTACAGTAACACAAGACAGAGAACCAAGTTGTAACTATTTTGATTCGTCCATTCCTTATGTCATCCAACAGGTTTGACATGCAATTAACTCTAAGAAGAAATTTGCTTCTGCAATAAGAATTCTGCTTCCTTCCTGTGTCTTTCTAGAACTTGAAGGGCGATACTTTAATATGATTGCCAAAAAACTAATTTTCTCTTAGCAGTCAGTACTGAGCTGCAACCATTCAGATGGTGGCTTTGGGTTTTTGTGTGTGGTGGGGCAGGCATGAGGGTTTTTTATTGTTGCTAGGGAGGTTTTGTTATTCTTGTGGAGAGATTTTTTTTTTTGTGTTTTTGGTTATTTTTATTTGTTTTGTTTTGATTTCTTTAATTGCAATATCTGATACTAACAAATGTCAGAAAACACAATTTTAGTACTTTTGAATTTCCTATGTTGGTTCTTCCTATGGTCTCCTGATGAGCTGATCTACAGGCTAAAGAGGTTCCATACTGTTGCCACATGTTAGTTTGGAGGCACTGAAAATTAACTTGTTTTTTTAATCAAATAGTGGTCTTCAGCCATGCATAAACTCAAGGAACTAAATGTATCTAATACTCTTTCTGAGTGTTTCACAAAAGAAACCAGGTCTTTCAGAAGAACAAGGTGTGAAGAAATGTGGGGATGTTTTCTGAAAAAGAGTTATATGTGACATTTTGTAAACTGAYTTCTGGTGGCAAAAAGGATGAAAATAGCTATCATGCCAATCAAGGAAATGTGTTTATAAACATTGTGTTTTTCTTCTTTAACTCTATTCCATTGAATTAAATCATCTGTGAATGATTTAAAAAAATCAAAAAGATTTCTTTTGCATGTGTTGCAGAAAGATTTCTAATTTTAAAATGTAAAAGTGTGTTTTCATTTTATTTAAAAATTGTTACTTCAACTTAAGTTAGCTTCAGCTGGGGTACTGAGCCTAACAGTTCTAGCAGTGATGAGCTTGATGTCTGACTTTTTTGAGCTTTTTCAGTTAAAATCTCTAAGCAGGATCTGAGGCAGCTCAATGTTTCTTTGACAGCTTCACAGCTTTTGTCACTGCAAAATTTAGGTTTTTCTTATTGCTAAGAATTGTTAACACAGAACCAAGGCCTTTTCTGCTTTTCTTACTACCATGTGGACAAGGAAGTTGGAGGTCAATTGGGAGTTTGGGAGGAGACCCAGCTGGTACAGGTGACACCAACCGACCAAAAGGATATTCCAGACCACGTGACATCATGCCCAGTACATCAAACGGGAGGAAGAAGGAGGAAGAGAGGAACATTTGAAGTGATGGTGTTTTGTCTTCCCAAGTAACCATAACACTTGCTGGGGCCCTGCTCTCCTGGGGATGGCTGAATACCTACCTGCCCATGGGAAGCAGTGAATTAATTCCTTCTTTTTGCTTGGCTTGTGAGCATGGCCTTTGCTTTACCTGTTAATCTGTCTTTATGTCAGCCCATCAGTTCTCTACCTTTTACCCTTCCAGTTCTCTCCCCAGTCCCACTGGTGGGGGAGTGAGAGTGGCTGTGTGGGRCTCAGCTGCTGTTTGGGGCTGAACCACTAAGCCTGCAGACCCAGCTCTGCTGGGCACAGATCTGCACATCCCTGTGCACGGCCCTTCTCCCATCACACAGGCGCTCTGTGAAAGCTCAGGCGATGAGAAAGGACACGGCTCAGCATGACACTGCAAGGTTAAACTCATCTTTCAGGCCTTTACAGTTTGTTAAACCTTTCCTCAAAGCATGCAGTGTAGGGCTCTCAGAAATTCTGAAAATTACCATTACTTTTGGGTAACAAAAACTTTTTTGTGAGTACTAAAACATGGGAAAAAATGCTGTTGACAGAATATAAGTGGGAGCTGACATTGACTTAAAAAGCCATTTCTTTCTCGTGATGTCACTGTGGTCTGATCTTCGGGATGTAGAATATTGTAATGAAATTCTTTTCATAAAAAAATGTAAATCTATCTCTCTGTAAATACTACTGATTATGTATTTCTCTATTTCTGTATATACTGTTTCCTCATTCTGTGTGGATTTTTCTTGAAAATCTGCTTTGAGTTCTGCCTACTTTGGTTTATCCTTTCTATCAAGAAGGATAGGCATCCATGTTTCTCAATATTTGTTTGAAGAATGTGTGAGAAGAGTTGTTCACAGTATTTCTGTAAAAATTTACAATAGGGATTACTAAAGAGTTGTTGTTGCAGAAAGATCTCATTTTGTGTTATTAATTTTGACTTCATTGTTCTTCAGTTGCAATTCAAAGTACTTTTGCCTTCAGCGTTTAAAAGCTGCAGGCTAAATTTTGTCAAAATTGAATTACAAATGCACTCCTTGAAAAAAAAAA
>NW_026623321.1:2412922-2415569 GCF_030028575.1 Malurus melanocephalus | reverse complement strand
TCTCTCTTCCTCTCCACCTTTCCTCTTTACACATCTCTGTGTCTGTGCTGTCACCAGGGGCAGGTTGCTGGAGGGACGTGCCCTTTCCCTATGGATTTCCATCAGTTCCTGGTGGCCATCCTGGTTCCTGTGGGTAAGTGGGCTTCCCATCCTTTTGAACAGCTGCACTGGGGCTGCTGGTGCCTCCTCAGCTGTGTCCCCAAATTGCTGGAAGTGCCCCTTCCCCAGGGCTTCCAGGGGCAGCTTCTCCACAGYCTGTTAAATCAGAGAATTCTGCAATGTTCTCTATGTTTTTTCCTGTCTCTTTTTAATACTTCACAGAACTGAAGTCATTTTTTTTTCTCAGAAGAGACTTACTCTTCTATATGAAGCCGGTTAGTTCGGGGTTTTTGGATTCTACATATCTTTTTTGGAGAGACTCTCCCATAACTTTCTATGGAGATATCCTCATGCCATTCCATTCCATTCCATTCCATTCCATTCCATTCCATTCCATTCCATTCCATTCATGGCATACCTGAATGATCTGTATTTTTGTCCTTTTCACTGCATTTCACTTCTATCTTTTCTCCTCCTCTCTTTCCAGGCTGGGCCATACAGCAATCACCAGATACAGTTGTCCGGGTGGGAGATCCCGTGACCCTGGAATGTTCTCAATCTGGGAATGCATTTCGGTCCATGTAYTGGTACAAATTACCCATGGAGRAGGRTGCYRGTATGCAGTTGATTATATATGCAGCTGAAGGCAGCAAAGGAGATATTGAGAAGGAATTCAAAAACCGCTTCCAGAGCAATGGGACTAAGAAYAACCATTTATCTGTGAAGATAGRTCATGCCCTCCTCAATGACTCTGGCACATATTTCTGTGCTGGACAAGATCCACAGTGACTCAAAGGATGGTGCAGCATAGCACAAACCTTTCCAGTTGAAAAGGGATCTGCCAACAGCACACACTGAGCCCTGTATTTCACAGTACCCCATTTTCTTCACTTGCCCTCCAGCTCTTCTGGAAAGACATGGAATGTCTGTCTGTCTTGTTTTCATCATGGTCTGCAACAGCTTTTCTATTCTTTCCACCTCTGAATGACATTTCAGCTCTCTTTTCTTGTCTTCCCTGTCTCAACTCATTTCTCTGCCATTCACAAACAAATTTTCTGCCCCCTGGCCTTTCTTCTGTGTCCTCTCACACCTTCCTATTTCCTTCATTCTTATCCATTTCTTCTTCCTTTCAGTCTGCTACATCAACTCATGGAGAAGCAGGATGTGGAAGAGTTCCCACAGTCCTTTTTCTTCTCCACCAGTTGGAAGGACAAGGCCAACTGATCCTTCCCCCACTWGTCTCCAGGGAATCAGCACAAGAGTCACCAGGTTCCCAAGTTCCATGACACCCTGTGACCTGAAAGCTCTGATGTTCGTGATGTAGTCCAAATCTTGACAGTATCTGGGGCAATAGTCAAAGTGCTCCAGGCAGCAGCAGATAGTCCTGGGTACCATCACTCTCTGAGCCTTTCTTCCTTCCCTCTTGCAGCTTTCTTTTCCTGTGTTCCTTTTAGTTTTCATTCTTTCCTAGATTTTTGCCCTTTTTTTGTTCCKTCCTTCTCTCCTACTTTCTTCCTTGCCTTCCTCCTTTTCTGYCATGTGTTACTGCTTCACTCCCAGCCTTAAGTCCTTCTTTCCTGCAGCTTTTCTGCCTTCCCTCCTCACTGCCCACTTTTCTCTCTCCTGACCACTTTTTCTTGGGATTTGGGATGGCAAGACCTCATTCTGGGACTCTGCAAGCATAAAGCATGACATCCTAATCAGCCTCCTGGCAAAGACCAAGTCTTCCACATGGCAGATGCAAAGTCTCTACTCCAACACTCTGCTCCTGTGGACCTCCTTGCAAAACAGCACACTCGCCCCCCTTCTATTCCTCCCTACAGTGGTATAAGCAGGCTCAAGGAAAGGATGGCATGCTGCAGCTGGGAGTGTTCTCAGAGGAAGGGTGAAAGGCAAAGTTTGAGGATGATTTTCAGAACCACTTGAAGGACTGCAGAAGTATAGGCTATTGCTTGTCCTTTTCAGAAGGACAGAAATTATATTCTGCTCCAGAAATGATAGCAAAAAACAGAGTGAAAGACTCCGGATGAAGAGTATAAAGTGTTCCAAGATCCTGTCAATTGAGAGGCACTACAAACATTAAATGCTTCCCCCTGACTGGAGTTCACTGCCTCTACCCTCCATATCACAGCCTTTGGAAGTTCCCAGAGAAACAGTGCACAAAGTAGAGGTGCCTGAAAGTCTTTATTAATTTTTCATCATTTTTGTTTGTCCAGACCCAAAAGAGAACTAAGGATGATGAGAAAATACAGGTGACACCAAATGARCRTCTCAGTTGGCRGCAATGGTGGACTCGATCCAAGAGACGTAGTTGCAAACCTTGGTGTAMACTCCRGGATAGCCCCTCTGGGCACATCCAATACCCCAGGAAACAATGCCCTGGAGCTGTCCATTGCAGACCACGGGACCGCCGGAATCTCCCTGTGCACACAAAGGAAATGGATATTCAGCACATGGCATCAGCCTGAGCCATTAGCCAGAGATCCCTGAGATCAGGGCTCTCCAGGAAGCCCTGTCAGGCTTGTTCTGCACAGAAGTTCTGCAAAGG
>NW_026623321.1:2397853-2411322 GCF_030028575.1 Malurus melanocephalus | reverse complement strand
TTCAGAAAGTGCTGTGCATTCACAGAAACATTTGCAGAAAGTGGAAAACCCCTCAGGATGCCTTGGCCGGGYTTCCTGAATGATCCACCCATCCCTTGGCTGTCTTTGGTCAGAATGAAGGCACGTCCATATTTCTATCTCACAGCTCAGAACTCCTGCTAGAAGTGAACTGGAAGGCAGAAGTGGTTTATAGAAGGATGTAATTTTTTCCACTCACGATTTGTAGCAGTGAGCAGCGGACAGCACCCACTGGCTGCTGATGAGGGAACCTCCACAGAAGTGATATCCAGAATTCAGGGACACCTGGTAGGGCACAGAGTGCTCTGKACAGGTGTAGCCACCCACAATCTTGTCATCATCATCTTCAGCGAAGGTGGGGAAGGCAACTGGGAGATAAGAAGTGCCATGTGTCAGCAGCTGTCCTAAGGGAACCTGGTGCCCTGTGGSTGYCTGCCTGAAGTCCCTCACTTGTTGGCYCCCCTTCTGTGGGCACTCAGGGCAGCAGTGGTGKGCAAGTCTAAGGCCCATTCATTTGCTGCCCCCTCAAAGAAGGGGATCAGAMTTGCACCGGTGCCTCACATGTCTGCAACTAAAGCACTGCTGGCTACTYCCTGAGGGARCAGCAGGGCACAGAAATGCTCGAGATGGATCAGATCACAAAGCTGTGTCTTTCCCAGGATTCTGTCGACTGAAACAATCAAGAGTGGACCGAGGGGAAAAGGAAAAACAAGTGTGCAGTGATATTTTCTTGGATCACCCACCCAGGTTCCAAAATTTTGCAGTTGCTTTAGGACCTCCTGGGCCMGAACTATTCCCTGGATACTCCTTAGTCCTGAAGAGGGAAGCAGCCTTTTTCTGAAGCTACGGCCACATCTCTRTAGCTGGGTCAGGAACACCTATGGAGGCGTTCATTCCCCAGCYGTGACACAAGCAGTTATGCACAGACAGGAGATGGAAATTGCAGGGCTCTGCCTTCAAAGTTCTGCCGCTCAAAACTGGACTTGGCTTTCCCACAATAGGCTACCTTGTGATTTTGCTCATAAAATCAGCATCCCATTAAATTGCAGAAATAGAAATAAAAAATATRCTCACCAGCCACCCCAATAAAGGCGAGAAGCAGCAGGCACTTCATGGTCTTGATTCTACCTCAAGCCCAGCTAGGCTGACTAAAAGAAGGAGCTGCTAGATATACGTTTTTGGTAATGGCCTTATCTCTAGTCCAAGGTTTTCTCCAGACAAAAAGTACACAGTGGAAAATTTGAAGATCCATATGTGGCCATTCACAAGTGTTGGTAGAATGTACAAATAATGTGCCCGTTAATCATAAACCTCTCCTTAGATAGAGAGCTATTTCAAATCATTCTGGAGGGTAGCCTTCAATCTAAAAATACATTTTGGCTTTAACAGATGYGTAGTTGTTTGTCTGTCTCATTCTTATACACAGCACCTGTTGAGAACAATTCTCAAACCACTTTCAGATTCCTCTGTGTTGATGGTGTGTTTCTTAAAAATGCAGCTTTTTACCAGAAKTTGTATATTTTAGGTAGTGGACAGAAAGACACAATGCATGTATTTGGAAAAAAAAAAAAAGGCCAGCAAATCTCGTGGTTAACTTTGATTTTAGCAAATACCTTTTCTTGAATAATGTGTGTGTTTCTTTCATAGGCAACACAATGTTTTCCTAAATAAAGTTCCTCAATTGTATTTTCAAAAGGGACGATAAAAGTATCCTGTGCCTGCCACTGCCATCCAAATTTCACATGTGGAAATGCTCCTTTTTGTAAAGGAAAATCTCCCTTTTCWAATTTCTCTGTCCTAGCCTGTATTAAAGTATCTGCCTATGTACCAATCCATGTTTCATAGGTCTTTGGAATGTTCTACAGAGACTCATTTTTGCCACACAAGAATTTCAGTATAATGCTGATGTTTYWGAATGTAATGTAGATGAGCAATAATCCTTTGRATACAAATAGTGAGATCTTCTGAAATCCCTCTTTGCAGGACTGAGGATTTCTGTCATGAYRCAAAGTTTACTAAAGCTTAATGCTTTGCTGAAGAATCATTTTCATTTTCYAAGCAGCTGCCACCTTCATCATGTCAGCTCCTGAAAGACACAGAACACTCTGCAGAGACAGTAAAGAGAAGCCACATGTTTGGAGATGCTGCAATAGCATGAGACACTAAACAGAAATACTCTTCCTGCTCCATTTCTTGGATATTTTTTTGTGGGCTGTGGAGGACTCATACACACACTGCCAGTGTCCAGATGGAATTTTTTCTTTGTGTTAAACAAGTCCAAGGCCAGGAATTCCTCCAAGCGGCTGCATGAATTTTTTTGGCCTTTGAACTGGTGTAAGTGCACAGCTTTCTTACAAGCATGTTTTGTCCTGTGAATGGAAGAAGGCTTAGAAGSTTCCTGTGGAAAAGAAAAATGTCTGTAATATGACTAGGAGTGTCAAAAATTACCAAAGCTGTCCAATCCCATCATAACTAAGCACAGCAAGAAAAATTTCAGTTCATCTGAGTGTTTCATTTGATCTCTCTGTGGATTTCAGTTTCTTTGTCCATGACATGCCATTGGCATAGAAACAGACTGATATTTTAGAACAATATTTTTCCTGATCTATAGCTCTCATATCCTACTACGTAACCTTCAGGCTATGAAGAACTGTTGCTCTTTCCTTTTTTTTTTGCAAGGTTTAATATTCACACAAATTTAAAGTGATCAGTAACTGAGGATTTGAATCAGGAAATTTGACCATACTTGCCTTTATCTTGGTAGTTTTTATTGGTTTTATTACTTATTTAATCTACTCCGATCTTTAACTTTTAATTTATTCTTAACAGCAGGAAGTGTATCATATAGGGCTGGCTTGTAATCCCCAAGAAGAACKTGATCTCTGAGGTTCCCTATGCTCCTTGCTTAAATCAGCAAGTGGAGACTCCTGACCTCTTTGCAGGATGCTGCCAAMGCTCACAGCCAAAAATTTGGATCATAATTCCTGTGGCTCTTGTATTCATAACTCCTTGATGGCAGGTGTCTAGAACATACCTCACCCAAGTCCCTCTCATTCTCCTAACAGCCTCTCTAGAAGCTCCCATGAAGCCCCAAACTCCAAGGTGTGTGCCCTGCTCATGGGGGGCAATTGATCTCAAATGAAGGCAAATGGTGTTTCTGATTCAGAGGCCATCCCCCAGACAGTCTCTGAGCAGCCCTTCAGACCTTTCCATGAGAATTGTGAAGGATGAACAGACCTCTCTGAATTACAGTTGAAAYTGGAATACCTTCTGATGACCCTGCTTTCTTTCTTTCTTTAGGAGAACAAATGTTCTGAATGTTCCTGTCTGAAATGTGAATAACTCCTTCTGCTCAATGCTGCTGAACATTCCACAGACCCTTTGAATGGCTTTTGACAGGATCCTTCAAAGAATATAATCAAGGATGTACATCCATTGCTGGAAACAAGTTTCTCATTTCATGAAGTGATACTGCAGTAGAAAGCTGGTGGCTTCAGAGACACAGGAAGGGGATGGACTGGTGACTGAAGGGCAGCTGTGTCAGGTATTACAAATGGACAAGCAATGGCAGCTTGTTTTTCTAGAATTCCGTGTTCCTTGTTCAAGTATTTCAGTCAGCTGTACCATCACAGGACTCAGATAAAAGAAATAAATTTGTCCAGGCTGATGCAAGATCCTGGGAAAGAGAAACCTGGTAAGAACGTGGGCTGAGATAAAGCTTTCTATGAGCATAAAACATGAAGTTTCTGAGCTTAATCATTTTACATCTCAGTCATGGGTTTGATCCCTTATGAGCTGGACTTGATGATCCTTGTGGGTCCCTTCCAACTCAGAATATTCTGTCATTCTGTGATCTCACAGAGCTTTGTGGTAGAGGCACCATTGCTCCTCTCTTTCCAAGTGTCTCCTGCCAGTGAGGTGTTTCTGGACAGGCACACCTAGGGCTGGGAACATCAACTCCTCAGTTGCTGGGAGGCCAGGAGTGGGTTTGATGAAGGGCTGTCCATCTTCTAGTCTCTGCATCTGTAATCAATATAGAGAGACAGGCTGCTGACTTATGATGTTCCTGTGCCGGAGTCTTCAAAGTGCACCCTGGGGGTGTGCAAGACGATGCACTGAGATGTGGGAAGGAAGCATTAAAACTTTAAAGTTTTTTATATATAAATATATATATAAATATATATATAAAATATATATATATAAAAAACTTTAAAGTTATTTATATAATTATCAGCTTGTCCATATACTCGGGATATGTATTTAAAAATACTTTACTGCTAGGGGTGTACAATGAAAAATTTTTGGAGAACACTATTCTACTACTGTCAAAAAACACTTCACATGGGTTTTCTTATATTTTGCTATAACATCCAGCATGCAACAGTGTCCAGTTCTGCAGAGTCTTCATGTCATCTCTGATTTCTTCTCTACTCTGCAGTGGTTCAGCTTTTTGCTAATTTTCAGAAGTTAYGACTTCTTTCCGAGTGTCTGAGCTCAGGAACTGGAAAGAGATTCTGGATGACTCTGGCTGGAAGCACTGAGGGTATAAAAAATGAGGGAAGAGCATGGTACTAAGGAGAAGGGTAGGAAAATCTTAAGAAGAGGAGTCCCACATAAAGACAGATGTGGATATAAAGCCTCAACCTTTGAGGTGAGAAACAGACTGTGTCCCAGTAATCTTCAGCAAATGGCTGGACTAGAAATTAAGGACTTTGAAAAGACATAGCAGATGGTGGAGATCAGATCTGAAAGCATTTATTTAATCCATCTCATCCAACACATGATCTGCAAGAGAGCAGCCTGAAGAACCTTCCCTGAAGAGTCTGTGTACCTCAAGCCTATGTAAACTGGACCACTACTGGGCCACTACCRGGCCACTACTGGGCAATTTTAACATCTCCAAACCTTGAAACAAACTGTGCTGTAAGAATATGGGATGGAGATCTAGGGAAACAAAAAGGAAGCCAAAGAAGGACTGGGAAAAGTGTAAAGGTGGTGATATGGAAAGTCAGATGGTCTGAAAAACTTGGGAAGAAGTTTAGAGGCGGCAGCTAGTGAGGCTGGCACTGTGAAATAGAATGAATGAGGAAGAGGAACTTTCACCAAAGAAGCAGACAAGCTGCTTCCATTAGAAACAGAATTAGACTGGACTGGTTGGGGATGAGAGGTGTGAAAGGAGCACCTTGTGTCTGACTGGGCAAGGGATCTGTAATCTTGTGTGCCTGAGGAGGAAGAATTTCTCTAAAAATTGTCTGCAAAGAGCTGGGCCCAGAGAAACTTCCTGTACTGATGTGGGCTACTGAAGGAAACTGGCCTGAGATGCCTTAAATCCACTAAGACTAAAGAGCTATCTGATAGTCACAGTCAGCACTGGCTTGGATACAGTCTTAGTCCAGACCTTATGCACCAAGCCTACATGCAAGTCTGAAAATGGGTTGTCAGTGACTTCCTTACATTGCAACAGGCATTTTTCTCAATCATTTGGGACACAGAAACCAACCTTTGCCTGACGCTCTGTTTCATGACATTTGTCTCCAACTTCAGCACAAACCTCTGCTGAGCCAGTACTTACTCTTCTTAGTCTATGTCAGACACTTCAAGAGGAATCTTTTCCTTGTTCCTTTGGCTCTCTTCCATGTGGACAGCGTACCTCAGCCCTTTCCTCATTGTCATTAACTCTTCTACTGTCTCTTTTCCCTTAAGGAGGAATCTCACAGCTTTTCCCAAGGCTCACCGTTAGGCTGGGCTGACAGAGGGGAAGCTGCCACCCCTGGCCCAGATGGTATTAAGAATGAGAATGTCTCCCCAGAATTCCTCCACTTTTCTGCATCTATTCTTCAGTAGTTCAGGGTCTTAGTTCAGAAGCTTGACCATGTCTGCCTCTATCTTGGTATTTTTTTTTGTTTTCCCTTGTTTCATCTTTAATCTTAAAAGAAAACAGACTGAAAGAATTAGACATTTTGAACTGAATAATGAAAGGGCTGTCAATTTAGCTACTCTTCAAAAGGTAGTACCCTATYAGGCAATTCCCGAGAGACACACTAGAGGTCCTGAGTTACATCTTACAGATACTTCCTTCTTTTGGAGAGTCTGCAATCTTCTTTTTGTTTCCTGAGACAGAGAAGTTACTCTGAATAAAAATTTTCCTCCTGGAATGAGTAATAAATTCTAACATATGTGATTAGAGAAGAATGTGTAGCCCAACTGCACGGAAATGATTTTGCCTTGTCTCAGAGCTTTTACACAGCATAATCTTAGGGTTAATTCMCACAGTTTCCACAATCTGTTTCATTTCCCATCAAGTTTCTGAAACAGTTTCTCCCTCCAGGATTTAAGGTCTGATTACTACTGGAAAAAAAGGCTTTTAGCAGGTTTGGCATGCCAGACAATAAACTAACAATCCTGTGCTGTCTCCATGCAAAAGGCACGCATTTTGGGACATCCTATGGAACTGTCTCAACAGAATGGAAGTATCTAAAAGTGTCCCATCCTAGCAGTAAGGTGAAAGGGCCAAGTATCAATAAAATCAAAGGAAGAGCAAGTAAAATCAAAACAAATCTTCCATAAAAGGAAGAAAAGGTTGTGAGGAGTGAAAGCTAAAAATACACATTAAAGGATAATCAGTGTTGAAACACAAAATAATATGAAAGGATATTAAATTTGTTCAAACGTTTTTGCTAATTGAAGTATTGACATTGAAAACAGCATAAAAATTCAAAGGAAAATGTAAAAATTCTGGAAAGTAATTAAAAACCCGAAAAGGTCCATCTAATCTGCAATTCCATGACAAGTAACCAAAACTGTAGGATCTCCAGCACAGGGTTCAACCTCACTGCAGCAGAGGTAAGGAATAATTTCTCCTGACAAAACCCACAGTGGCAAGAACTGGTCAAAACTCTACTTCTCAGATGCAAAGTGCCCATGCCACTGGAGGTCATACAAAACTTTTATACATCATATAAAATGCATTTTTTTTCTTGACTGGGAAGAAGCTATAGCTTCTGTTGGAGATTAGGATTTTTTCCTTTTTTTTTTTTTTTCTCTTTCTCCCAGGGAATTTTTTCTCCCATTTGTTGCCTAAGAGATGGGAATGATGGGTACTTAAACGAGACTGAAGATGTGGCCAAGATGGAGAGGATAGGGAAGGCATGTAGTTTGCTATGGTCTCTTAGCTGGGGGGCTTATCTCTGTAGAGATACCGTGAAACTTGGCTGGGGATCAGGGGCTGTGCTCTTGCCATAGCTTGGGGTTTTTGTGCTACACTTCGTTTTCCACCCGGGATCTGCTTCCCTCTGGTGTTCCCACATGCTGCTCTGAGATTCCTGCTACAATCCATTTCATGACCCAGAGTGACACTGAGACTGGCTGGACCCTGTGGGTTTCACAAGGGTGATGCCTTTTCGCTGATCCTAAAATCATGATCACAGTTAGGGTGAGAAAAAGGGCTGATCCTTTACAAGGATCTTTGGGTGCACAATTCACCAAGCAGAAAACACCAAAGATGCACATACAGCATGAAAGGAATAAGATGAACATGTCTTTACAAACAGACTATGTCAATCTGCTTGTAGATAGGGCTAGGAACTTAGAGACAGTGAAGTAACAGAAGAAACTATTACTACTAGAAAACGTTACTAATCAACATGGACTGTTGCTCAGCCAAGGCCATGTTAAATTCCTGAACCTAGAGGAAAAGAACAAATACTTAATAGAATTATGAATAGGTTTTTTTCTTTCTTTTATATAACAAAATGGGGGTGCATATTGGAGGGGGGCATAGAGCAGATGAATTGAAAACTCTGTACCTTCTGAATACCTCAACCAATGGGGAAAAGGAAGAGGGTGATGTGACTGGGAATATAGGATAAAAAGGGGTTTTGCATTCCCCAACAATTTGAGAGACCCCATAGGAAATGCCCATGGCTTCTCTCTTTACTCGAATAATGTGACAGGACTCCGGTCTCTTTTTTGGACATAAAGCTCTGGCATCGTGGATTAATTTTCCTGACAACTGTAACGTGTATACGATTTTTATAGGTTTTGCAAATAAGCATATCTGACAAGAATCCCCAATTAAAAGCACAATTCTGAGGCAATTACCCCCCCAGTTCAACTTTTTTTTTAATTGCCCCTCCTCTTAATAGGGACTAAACTCTTGTTTATAAAAATGTGTCTTGAAGAACAGGCTTCAACCTTGGTTCCCAGGAAGAACCAAGATAGGACAGCAGCCTCAGACCCCCAGCTTGGAACCTTTGGAATGTGTTTTGTCTTTCTGCCTATTGGGTAGGGTGAGGAAAAGTATTGGAGCTAGCGAGGAATACAACAGTAGACTGAAGAACTACAACTATATGTGCAAAGAATACAGAGAATATATAAAAGAAAAAAAAAGTAGGAAAAAATAATCAATTTGGCATCTTTGGGAGCCCCTTTGCTCTCTTTGGCCACCCAGGCCACYATTGCCACGTGGAGATGTGGCTGAGTTGGTGCCACAGCGCCCCCTGCAGGCGCGGAGGAATCCCCGCACCCGCCCYGCYCGGCCGGGAGCCACCAGCGCCCCCTGCGGCTCTGACCGGAACTGCAGCACAGGGGAGGGCGTGGGACAGCCCAGAGCAGGCTGGCTGCGGAAACTGGGATTGTGCTTGGTTTGCTGTTGTTGCCGTTTGTTTGTCTTGTTATATATACATATACATACATACATATATATATATATATATATGTAAAGAACTATTATTCCTTTTCCTATATCTTTGCCTACAAGCCCCATAATTTCAAAGTTATAATATTTGGAGGAAAGGGGGTCATATTTGCCATCCCAGGAAAGTTCCTGCCTTCCTTGGCAGCTCCCCGTCTTTTAAACCAAGACAGTTCTCAGGTAATTTCTGTTAGTACCTTCAAAAAAGCAGGATTTAAAAAGGAATACAGGGAACATTCACTACCAAATTTTTGACATACCCACTGTTCTGAATTCTGGAGGATTTAGGAACTCAGCCTTAGGCCCTAAGAAAGTACAATATTGCCAGGCTCACAGAGAGAACATGCCTTTTATATAAATTTATAGAGGCCAAGGGAAGATATAAAACTCTCTAGAGCATCAGGCAAAAAAATATGAAGAAAAAGAGAAAACCTCAGGAGGATCCCTCAGTTTTCAGAAGATGCAATATAAGGATGATAACAAATTGCTGGAATTCTATGTGCATCTTTCATTAAAAGTACTAGGGAGAAAAGAAGCAGTCGCAATGATAAAAGCTTTTTGAATCTTACTCGATCAGAAAATAATGGAGAGTGGCATAGGTTCTACATGCAGAACTATACAGWATAGAATAGAATGTATTCTATATATAGAATAAGCTAACTAGGATACATTTAGCAGGCTAGAAAAGAACAGAGTGTTCATGAGGTTTATTTTAACAACAGTTTTTCCTTTCAGAAAAAAATGCCTGCCAGACATGTCTTGTTTTTCAAAAAGTGAATTAGAGCTCCCAGGAAGATTAAACAGCAGGGAACGTACAATCGGGGATGGAAAAGTGAAGAAGTTAAGGTATGATTAAACATGATTTTTGTACCTTCACTATCTTGATCTATCATCTTTGCTTCTGACTAACAAATTCCAAGTTGAGAGATACTGTGCTCCAGATACTAAGAACAACTCTTCAGAATGAAACAATACATGTGTGCTTTTKCTGGAAATCCTTCTACAAAGATGGCCCAAGTTMTATCCACTGATGTAAATGAGTCAAAAGCCATTTATGMAAYCACTGTTCCCAGGTTCCTCTCTGAGCACCAACACACAGACATTCACACCGATGCAATAATGGCTTAGCATTCAGCCAGCAACTTACTGATCTGCAAGAAATTCCACTTTTGYGTAAGGAGCTGAGAGCACTGCCTGTCTTGTGGAAAGGCTAAAGCACAACCTGGAGCCACATGAATATTTAGCTTCACTTTTAATGGCTCACCAAAGAAAGTATCAAAGCTGGACAGTCCCTTCTCTGCTCTGTGAGAAGGGAGAGCTTGACAGACAAATCAGAGTTAGGGGAGGGACCTCAGTCTCTCCTAAGTCTCACTTCACAGTGAGCAGGAGCACACTGTCCTGGGASAGCTGAAGGGCCATGCTGRCTGTTTGGCTTGCTSTTTTACCTGGTGAGAGACAACAGATCCGTCTGCAGCCTGGCTCCCAGCCAGGCCATGCAGGGCTAATGTGAAGCAGAGGACCTCTTTGACCATCATCTATACTCTCTCACTGTCCTCCTCATTCTCTCTTGTTATCTCTTACTAATGCAGATGTTGGGGTCRCATTCTGCATTTTACAGAAGCCAGAAAAAACCCTTCAGAGAGCTGGAGGCTCTGTGACCATCTCCTGCCACCAGAATTATAATAGGRGTWACCACATGTTCTTGTACCARCAGCATCCAARAAATGRTTTGAAGTTAATAGTCAGCAKTACTACATGGAAGGATAAATCTTACGAGGATGGTTACAGTGAGGCCAAGCTTGAAGTGCACAGAGAGAACACGAGTTACGCTCTGATGACAATCAAGAATCTGACAGCCAAGGATGAAGCCACGTATTTCTGTGCTGCAGGTAGTCACATGGTACAGCGAGGGGGTTGAGCACTAAGATAAAATCCCCACTTTGCCTGAGTRAGAGATGGAGTCTTTGAAAAATGTGAGACAGACAGGAGGCAAGGCAGAGGAAGAGCAGAAAAAAGGCTAGGAAGAAGTTGGAGGAATTAACCCAGGATATTTTGAAGGGGAGGGAGACAGAGCAGTGCAGCCTTTGTCTTTGTCTTCAAAAACTAAGAGTCTTCAGAAATACAAGCCTATAGATCAGCATTAAGAATTGAGGAACTGCTGATTTGGTTTGATAAAGGCAGCAGATATCTTGTGCTGACAATTGGTGCTACAGAATCACAGTCATATTCCATACCACTAGTCCCTCACAGATACCACCACAGCACCAGGAAAGGAGCGCAAAGCAGATGAAGAATTCAAAGTTCTTCCACATAGTAACGATCCACACAGAGCTGCGGTGCCCAATGAGAGATAGATTGGTGTGGGAGGAGAGCTCAGCCCCTGATTACAGACACAGGAGGATGGCACCARTGCCAGTGGGGGAAAATATAACCAGGGGACCAGGAATACCTCCCAGTGTGGAAGGGACAGACCTTTGGCATCTTTGCTAGCAACAGTGTGCACTGCAGCACTTTATCCACCTGTTTCACACACTGCTTAATTGCAGGATCCCTTTTTTCCCTKTCACAAGTATCCATACAGTTCTGAGATAGACCCAAGCTCCCTTCCCGGCAAAACCTCATAGGCAGAGCAAAGAAACCACAAAGAGCTGCTGTTACCTGTGAGGAACACCTGAAGGCAGAAATTCCCTCCCATTGTGCCTCTGTCTCCATAGCTTGCAGAAGTGAACTTCTGATGAAMTAACGGCTCTTCTGTGATGGACCTGGGAAAGCTGCGGGCAGGGTATTATTAGGGTTCCCTCACCTGCCATTGCCCGTCCATGCTGTGRTTTTATTGTATAACCTATGACTTACATTTTCTCCAGAGGAAGGCAAACAGCACATAAAAGAGCAAAAGGTGTTTTTAACAAAGTACTGCTCTACACCCACGTATTTTGGGCTTCTCTTTTTAGCCTGTGGCCCTGATAGTCTGCACACCTACCAATGAGCATGAACCAGCTGTCTCATATGCCCATGAAGAGGCCATGGCAAATGAAGCACTTGGCTATCACAGGCAGCAAATGCACTGTGCTGCTCCATGATGTGGCAAAGCTGGATATGCTGAAGTGTCACACACTGTGTGATTACAGCAAAAAATGGAGTGGGAGGTGATAAGAACACCTGATGAGAGCAAGGAGCAGGAATCAGCTGGGACCATGTCCTGTAACAGATCCTCACACTCCATATCATCAGCATTGCTGGGAGACTTCTGCACTGCCAGGATGGATCACTCAGTTTCAGGCCAGGATCCAAGTCTGCTGATTAACCACACTACATAAACATAGCCGTGCTGTGAAAGAAAGTAACCTGTTCTGGGCTGGGCAAATCCAGGTGTGTGACATCCTTGCAGCCAATATTCTCCTGACTTGAGGAACTTCCCAGCAGCAAACCTAACACAGCATTCCTTGCTCGCAAGGACACTCATCTGCTCCTCAGAGCACCCTCAGCTCCATGATCTCCTCCTCATGTCAGGCTACAGACAAACTTCAGGAAAGCACTGGCAAAGCATTGTCTCTTGCATAGCAGAGACATACTGAGTTCCTTTTTCTCTTCAGCCTCTGATCCTTTTGTAGAGATCATCTTTGTGAAACACATTCGTGCTGCTGCTGTCTGGAATTATCAGGGCTGGTCCAAATGCCCTGTGAAAGTTTTAGGAAAACTAGTTCATGCTGGAATCACTAAGGAATATAAACACAACAGTGGTGAGTTTAGGGTGATTTTTTTAGTTGTTTGTTTGTGTGCGTGTTTGTTTTAAATTATGTTTTAATAAATTGGCTGTTCCTGAAAATCATGTTACAGTCCTAGCTCAGACCTTTTTTTATAAGCACTGCAAAACTTTTCAGCTCTGGTAGTATGTCAGGAAATGATCCTTTGTATTTATCATTTCCTGAGCATGTTTAGTTTAGAGTGGCAAATACAATTTTAAGACCTTGTGATAACAAACTTATCAGTCACCTTCAACATACATCAGTTCAATGAGGTGGCTATTGAGTGCTCACAGCTGTGCAGTTTCCTAGGAGCAATAGCGAACCGCAGAGATCTCTAGGTTCATTGCCTTCATAAATTCTGTATTTACACTTCTCTCTTCCAGCTCTAAGGGACATTCTTCTCCTATGCAGTGCTTTCTTTGGCCGTAACTGCTCTGCAAAAAAGGCAAATATTTTAAGAAGTTTCTTATGAAAAAACTGCTGTCCTTCTTGTCTCATTCCTTGTCCTTATATTTATTCCCATCATTAACCAGATTCCTCTTTCCACTGTCTTATCTTTTCAGTGCACAGGTGTGGACTTAAAAAGAAAAATGTGAGAAAAAAAAAGAAACTAGAGACAAAGAGAAGTACACCTCATTGTTTGGAAGATGCAAAATCAGGATTACTGAAGGTCACTTAAATGAAAGGTGTACGTTTCATTAAAGGGACTAGGGAGAAGAGAAGCAGTTGCAGTAAGAATTGTGAATCTTACGTTTTCAGAAAAAATGGAGAGTGGCATAGGTTCTCATGATTTAGAACTGCATAGAATAGAATAGAATAGAATAGAATAGAATAGAATAGAATAGAATAGAATAGAATAGAATAGAATAGAATAGAATGCATTCTATGTAAAGAATAAGCTAACTAGGATGCATTTATCAGGCTAGAAAAGAACAGAGTGTTCATGAGGTTTATTTTAACAACAGTTTTTCCTTTCAGAAAAAAATGCCTGCCAGACATGCTTGTTTTTCAAA
>NW_026623321.1:2354401-2396623 GCF_030028575.1 Malurus melanocephalus | reverse complement strand
GAAGAAGTTGGAGGAATTAACCCAGGATATTTTGAAGGGGAGGGAGACAGAGCAGTGCAGAAGCCCTTGTCTTTGAAGACAAATCATTAAYGCGATCTCTCCTTCTATCATCATATCTTTTCAGTGCACAGATACRCCCTGAAAAAGGGCTGTTGCCTAACTTCAGGGGTTTGTAATAAAAAGCACTGAATGTTTATGAAGAAGCTTCCTATTCTCTAAAACAAATCTGTGAAGCTCATGGCATCTCTGTAGTATGGCCTGCTTCTTCCTATTGCTTGTTCTGTATACTCTAAAGAATCCAGGACTGGTATAATGATGCAATCTCTACTTTCCTGTGAAATTTCCCCTCTGAAAGGATATTAGAAAATATGTCCCTAAATGTTTCTTTCTTATATATTCTTTTCTTTCCTTGTCTGAGRTTTTATGCAGCATAGCTTCCAAAGCCCAAAATTCCTGCTCTTGGAAATTGAAAGACTTGGAAAAAAAAAATCAAGGATCTGATTTTGTTCTATCACATTTATTTGAATTCATAGCCTGCAAGGCCTTCCCTTTTGACAAGTTACAAAGGAACATTAAGGTGGGACAAGACTGGTCTCTGCTGGCATGTCTGGGAAATTGCCTTTTGAACATGACCTGAGAAGCTGATAGCACCACATACTCCTTGGAAACTTGTGGAGAGGTGATTTCCTTATTTTTAAATGAAAGCCACATCATGGAAGAGTCTGTTAGTGACAGTAAGGACACTAATGGAGCTCTAGACTGGAGATGAAGAGAGAATAAACTTAAATKAATTTTAGTACGATGGGTTAAGACTCTGAATAAATAGTATTGAGGTGAGGGACAGACCGGAAGACCAAAGCAGGAAAATAATATTTTACTATTTGTTTTATTATTTAGGCACTGACAGCCAAAAAAAAAAAATCCTAAATGTATTTTTAAAAATAATTCAATATATAAAACAAATGTTCTGTATCAGACATARTGACTTAAGCAATCAGTTCCCTGATGTAGAAGAGAGGACAACCTAGGGCCATTCTGAGAGGACCTGTTCGATATCTTGTGTTCAGTAGTCCTATCTCTTGATCCTAAATGTTACAGCTTAGCTTATGTTTCTCATTCCMTTCTGTGGGACACTAACAGCTCTTCCCAGCTAAACAGGCTGTATCAGAAATTATGGGTTCTTCTGTGTTATGTGAAAACAACAGAAAATAATTTGTGATTTTCTTAGTAGAATGCCCTTGCTTCAAAGGATTTTTTCCTGTGCTTTACAGTCCAGTTTTATATCAAGACAGACTCAGACGAAGCCATTTAATACATACTACAAACAACATATTTACTGCAGGTATTTGGTTAGTTTGGTGGCTGTGAGTTGACACTTTTTGTGAGAAGACTGGGCCAGTTATGTGTGAGGGGAGGAGATAAAAGCAGTTCCCATCCCTTCAGACAGTCTGCAGAATGAAGGCTCACTCCTAGGTGAAGCCTTTTCATGGGCAGAGTCACAAGCCCTGGGATGATGCTCTCAATCAAGACCAAGCTACAAACACCAGCCTATAGTAAGAAAATTGCTCTCATTGCAAACCAGTTACTGTGGGCTTGAAGTTTGTTTGTCATCCTGGGGCAAACATGAAAGGGAGAGAGAAAGAGTGGAAAGGAAAGCATCAGGAACACTGCCATGATGCTATGTGCTAAGTGAAAAATAATTGCATTGAAAGCCAGCCAATAAAAGAAAAAAAAAGTGCTACCTTTTTGACTACAAGCAAAAAAAATGCTGGGATTATAAATTGAGGGATAATGGATATACTAAGAGGTAATTGGACTATCAAGTAGAAACAGCAGTGGCAAAGGAAGGATGTGGTCTGTGGTTCTGTCATAGTAATGCCCCACACAGCTGCTCACTCACTCCCCCACCAGCAGGACTGGGGAGAGAATCAGAGGAGTAGATGTGAAAAAATTCATGGCTTAAGATAAAGACAGTTCAAGAGGTAGAACAAAAACTGTGCACACAAACAAAGCAAAACAAGGAATTAATTTACCACTTCCGTGGTCATTCCARGCTCAGCAGGGCCCCATCACTGTTATGTGGTTTGGGAAGACAAACACCATSACTCCAAATGTTCCTCTCTTCCTTCCTTCTTCTCCCCCTTCTTGCCCCCTTTATATACTGAGCATGATGYCATAAGATACGGAATGTCCCTCRGATCAGTTGGGATCAGCTGTCCCTGYTGTCCCTCCTCCCAAGTTTCAATGCACCACCAGCCTCCCTGCCAGCATGGTGGCACCAGGAACAGAAGAGGCCTGGAATGCTGTGTAAGCACTGCTCAGCAATAACAAAAACCATTACTGTCTGGTCAACACTGTTTGCAGAACAAGTCTAAAATACAGCCCCACTGCAGCCACTGTGAAGGAAATTAACTCCATCACAGTCCAAACCAGCACAAGAWCTCACTGAAATCCTTCCTGGTTGACAAAAACAGGGGGTGGAGTCATGGGTGGGATTGTTTTTGTAGGAGATTAAATCATTGTGAGAACAGGGGATCCACGATGATACATTCTCCCGGAAGCCTTTACAAAAACCCAGAGGTGTGTGAGCCCTGTGGGACTGTGTTGAGGCAGCTGCACAGAATTCTGCAGCAGAGCAGGTGTGCTCTACCTTTCTCTTAACACACCTTGCTGCTGGGATTGACTTCCATCATCTCAGAACTCAGCCGGCCCTCTCTGGGAAGCAAGATAGGGAATTCTGAGATAATGAAATTCATTTTCTGCAAACCAAATTGACTCCAGATGCACCTAAAGCTTATCAGAGCATGCAAGGAAGGAATTATTATTTTTTTCCTGATGCCCCAATGTTTGCAATAGATGAAAAAATGGTTCTTTCGTCATGTGATACAAATGTTAGAAAAAGATTTCTGACATGTAGCAGGTATGTCTCAGAGGCACTACATAAAATGTGWTGRGRTTTTCTCTCYTAAATAACCCTCCRGTATCTGCTGACTGCCTCATGCCTGTGAGAACAGAGGTTGTATCTGCTCCTTCTSTCCACTGCCTCACTGCGGTTTTTCCTAATGGATATCAAGGGTCTGTCTGGGACCAGTCAGCTGATTCCTCTGGGCTCTCCTTGTGTGGATTATKGTGGATTATTGTAACCTATCAGGAAATKGAATGTGATGCTGAAGGACTATTCAAGATGGYTGGCCTGCCATGGAAGGGAAAACAAAGGGATTTTTAAAATTCCCTGAYAAAGGTGGACCACCTGCATTTGAGTACAAAAACCACTAAGCAAACATCATTTGCTTATTAACTTCAGAAGTTACAGAAAGAAAGGCTTTGCAATGCTTGGAATACAAGAATAGCAATGAGGAAAATTTAATTGTAGAGAAGTTCTGTTTCTAGACGGTGACAGTCTTTGGGTATACATGTTTTCATGATGTGCAAGATGGGAATAGCAGGTAATATCAATGACATAACATGCAGGTTGGAGAAAGGTGGCAAAAACAACTTAGGGTGAAATGTAGACAAATTATTAAAAAATCTGAGACATGCTTTTATGAATTTTAYGGACTGTAGAAGAGATTTCAAGCTGGTTTTCTGTCAAACCCCTTCAGAGACTGAATGATATTTGGGATTCCAAATGCAGAARCAATTTCTTAAGCTTCTGCCTATAGTAAGTCAGCTGCAGTGCATCCCTTCTCTTAGTTTATGATACATCACTTTGTCACTGTGTATAATTCTGGTCTTTCTTTTGGACATGGCACAAAACTTACAGTAATAGGTAAGAAATTTTTGTTTTTTATTTTAATTCACTTCGAGTGTCCTCCCTTTCATTATTAAACTGATGTACTCCTGATATGCTAGCAATTAGTCTACTTTGGAGAATAGTCTAAGTTCAGTAGGTAGGGTAGGGACACACCTTTCATTTTGGAGAACTGAATGAATGCATTTTCAGTAAAGAAAAAGCTGTCCATTGAAAAAATTAGGTTAAGGAATGGGTTAAAAAATTGTGCATACATAAAAAGAGTTGTCTTAATAAATCTACATATGCAAAAATCCTTATTCCCCAATAGTGTAGCTRTTCTCTATAATGCCATTCTGCTGGGGCTACAGATGATTAAGGACAAGTCAATGAAAACTGTCTATCTGTCTGGAAAGAGCTGACTTACTGTTACACTTTGAAGGGTTCTAGAAAACAAAATTAAGACTATACAAAGCTTAAATTACTCTGGATCTTTCCAGGGTAAATTAAAGCTTGTCTTACCTCAGATAACTGGGAAAAACAAGAGTGCTAGAATTCTTGGTTGATAAAACAGAAGATACAAATAAATGCTTAGCTTTATAATAAGCAATATTAAAAGTTCCCTGCATCTTTTAAAGTCCCTTTTGTTATAGAAAGTAACTCTCCACAGCATGGCCAGTTTTTTCCCACTAAACAGGCTCCTCAGGATGGTAACAGAAAGATCACTAAGGACAACGATCTTGCTATTTCAGAATAAATGCTCAACAGACACTGAAAACCAAGAAAAAGAATGTATTATTCATTTCAAAGAGAAGGAGCTCTCGAGGGATGTTTCTGGGCTACATTTATGGATTTAGACTGTCCAAATCTGGGGGARAACAGACTGCTTCTAAAACTGATAAACGATGGTGATGTCTTCTTTTCCTTGTGTTGATCCCAGAGCCAGAAGAATTCATGCCTCAGATATTTGTACCACGTTTTGACGCTACAGAATAAATTGATTACAAGTGGTAAAATGCACTTTCTCCATAGGAAAAAGTTCAGTGATCAGCACATTGTTTTAAATTCCAATGTTCACCTGAAGTGCTTGAACTGATGAAAATGAATACACTGATCCCTCATAGACTGTACTCATTTATGCAGCTACCTTGAATAATCATCACCAAGAAAGCACAGAGAATAAAAGCAGAGACTTCCTTCCAGGGAAAGAGAAAGGGGGCATGTTTAGGAATTTCTACAAAGGGCAGAGTGGATCATGATCCTGTGCTAAATATTTAAAAATACTTCGAAAGTAAACAAAATAAGCATTTGTTTTATGAGTGAAGAATATTCATAATGTTGAAAAAAATTAAAAGGAAATGCAGCTAGCTAGCTGAGAATAAGAAATTACTCAGTCTGAATACCAGAAATAATTTCTAATACTCTATTATTATACCTAAATAAACAGGTAAGTATTCTCCAAAGAAATGGTGGAAGCTGCAACAACTGATTCACCTATGCCTGAAGCAAAAGGGTTCAGGACAGGGGGTTTCTGGTGTTGATTTCAGCTGTTTAGACACAAGGATATGGTGGTGTTCCATTACAGACCTGATATTTTAGGGAACCTGAGTAGTTTTCAYTTCTTCTATTGCTGATACCACGTGAGGGGAGGGTTAGTCCGCAGGCTTGGCTCAGAGGACTGGGAGTAGAGGAGAGGTTTTTCTGCAGCCACCAAACRGTGTGAACAATGATAGACTATACTTTGGCAGTGGGACAAAACTTACGGTCATAGGTAAGTCAGAAGTCACAGCTGTGTGATCTATGTGATACTRGTTTAGGGGACGAGAACATTCTTAATTAAAACCTTAGCAATGGTAATTTTTTATAGTGCCATAAGAACAGTATTAATGCTTTATTGATTGCTTATTAAAATTATATGAGCTATTATGAAAGTGTAGGATTTGGAGGCAGAAATTTTGAGATCCCTGTGTCTGCAGGTTTTGTTTTTAATTGCTGAGAACTTCATGAYGGGAGAAGGGAATAAATAATTTTGTTTTCTCCCATTCTCCAAGAAAACATTATAGAGGTTGGGAATGAAAAATGAGCAGTGTGGAAGATCAGAACACAATGGGCTGTTGATCAGATTTTTTCTTCCAGTTCTTGCTTTTATGTGTCTCCTTRTTCTGTTTGAAGTATGCTTGTTTTCTTTTTCTTTCCAATAATTTTATCATTCTTTCTGTCTCTCTTTTACCTAAATTCCACTTTTCTTGGGTTTTTCTTATGGTGGTTCTTTTTTTCCTTTTTAATATATTAAATATCTAATTTTTTCTTGTGTGTCCTCCTATCTGTTTCTATCTCTTCCCTCATTGTCTCACTTAGGCTATGAGCCAGAGCATTTGTCAGAGAAATATTTCCAGGATAGGAAAAAAAATTGTAGCGCCAAGTGCTAGAAAGAAATAGAAGCAATCAACCTCTCTTCATACCCACTGAAAGGAAAGCAGAGCAGTGACAAACCTTCAAGGGAATTACCTCTGTTTAATGTCCAGGTCATGTAAAGTCTGAACAAGCTCACACAGAAGCCCCCAGGGATCTTTGCAGAATAAGCACTGGTGGTCACAATTCAGGCTAACATTGGAATGCAAACACTGGGGCTTAGGGGACAAGATGGAGACAAGAGATCAATTTCTGCTCATTCTGCTTCCYCTCTTCCTCTACAATGAAGAGACGGATCAGGAAGGACATGTACAATTTACAGTGCCTTCATACAAAAAATACCCCAACCTCAGAAATTATTTTCTCTTTGGCTCCATGGTTTTCTCTGCATTTCTCTTTTTCACCAGCATTCTACAAACAACAGGGGTTTCTCAGGCCAGATGAATAAAACAGGTATTTTAAAATAGCATCTGGGAAAAAAAAWGTGTCTTTTAGGGTCACTGCCCAGTTTCCGAGTAACTTCTCATTGCTGCCTTCTCCATCCTGGTGACTGAAGTCTGTTCTCATTAGTCTTACAAGTAGGTACTAACATTTTAGGGCAGGGAACAACCTCCAGTTTGTGAGTGTAAAGAGTTTTGCCCCGTTATGGAAAGTTGTGTAGCAAAGGATCAGGGATTTTCATGCCTAGGATAACCTAAACAATAAATTTCATAAAGAGATGTTTAATATTGTTTAAAATAAATGGCAAGGTAAGACACACACAAGACAAAACTCATGTCTGGCAGATTCATGGTCCCTACCCCAAGTATTCTTCACTTTAGACAGTGAGAAAGATTGGCTCTTTCCTCCTTTCCAAGTTGTCTCTAAGAGGGGGTGCCCAAGTAGGGCATGATATTTTCTGAACACTGCAGTGACCATTGTGTATTAATTACATATCCTGGAATGTACCTCAGCCTATGACAATGTTTGTGTCTTATAGCAGACTCCCTTATCTATTTCTACAGCATTACACYGGCCTTCCAGGGTAACTGGGGGTGTTCCTGCCCACCTGTTTGCTCAGCTGCTTTCCAGCTTCCTCTTCTTCTGACAAAAGCAAAACTAGAAATTCGTTTACATGCATTTCTGTGGCCAGACCGTTAATGTTTCAGCGCAATGAGTGAAAACAAATTCTTCCAGTTTCCTGGTGTCTCATATCCAATAGAAATTAATTGTCCAACAGATAGCTTTTAACAGGCCAGGTATTTCAGGAGTAACCCAGCACAAACTCAGGACCATTTTCAGAGGTTTCTGATTGCACAGAGTGATGGAGGCTCTGGGCCATATTGCTTTGTGTTTCAGGGAAGAATGATGAGATCATTCCTCCATCTGTGCTTCTAGGAGTCTTAAATTCACAAGACATGAACAACCTGGTCTAGGGAAAGATGTCCCCTTCTTCTCTCAAGAAGAAACAAAAGGAACAGCTCACAGCAAGTGGGAATCATGATAAGGTTGTGCAAAGGGGCACATTTCAGGGTGTGTGACAAAGATAAACAAAGAGAGAARTCTTTGAATTCAGATGATGGGTTCTTTCCCCAAGATGCCTCATTATTCGTTCTCTGTGCAGTTAAAAGAAACCTGAGCACAGCAAAATGGAATATTAAAAAATAATTCCAGCTCAGTCTGAAACACATTAAGATGAATATAATTTATTAGGACATTTAGAGAAAATGGCTGCATTTATCAAGGCTGTCAGAAAACCCCCAAGATCTATCTTGTCCTCACACACAAGACTTCCAGAGTGGCCATGGCAGAACTTGGTCAAAGGCAGCAGAGGACAAACTTGGGCATAGGAGTTTTGGGGCAGACAAACTCCATTTTGCAGGAGGGRCACACCTAAGTGGTTCTATGTATGAAAAAAAGATGTCAAATAACAGATATTTCCTTTGAGATTCTGCAATAGAAAGAATGTTCCTGCACTGAATTCAGATCTGTCAGTCACTGGAAGTTGTGACCAAGCACATGAATCCAACCCTCTTCATTTCCAAGCTTGCTACAAGCCATGTAATTCTAATTTCCGCACACTCTCTCTATTCTACAAGTGATTGTGTGAAGGGCCACATTAAAAGATGGGCAGATACCTATCTGAGCTCAAATGGTATCTCCTGTTTTTTTTCTTCCCTTTTTTTTTTTTATTTGAAGGGAAGTCAAGCCCTTAATGTTTTCCTCTCTTGACAGTGAGTTTGTTTATCTCTAAATCTTTGCACCTGTGTGTGCAAAGCAGGATGTGACCTTTGTGTGTCTCAATGTGTCCTGTGATGGCTTTTGCTGGCAGGCACAGCTGTTCAGGCATGTGATGGTGTACCCATACTGTTTATGTTCTTGTTGGGCACACACATGGACATGAAAATCCAGCCTGCTATCCTGAAACTTCCATGGGACTCAGCAGACCTGCCTGTAGCATCAAGATGTGCATTGCTATTCGAGCAAGCAGGTAGAGAGCTCTGCGAAGTCACTGACTCCACATTCTGCAGTCTATCATCTTAAATATACTGCAGATTGGTGTAAATGACACTGCCATGAGAAAGTCTGCAAAACCAGTTCCATTTGATGGCCTCAACTTCTCCACCAGTATGAACAGTGTAATACAATTACTAGTTRATATGTTATTTCAGCTAAGGACATCCAGTTATTACTTCTACACAGGAGCTCTAAACAAGTCCTCGTAATCAGCTAAATGGAAAAAAAAACATTCTGGCTACTAAATTTTTGTAAAAAAAAAAAAAATCTCTTGATTTTAAATTGATTTCTCTCCAGAAAATTTTTCTTCCCTTTCTTGCCCCCTTTATATAACAAGCATGACGCCATGGGGTAGGAAATGTCCCTTGTTCAGTTGGGATCAGCTGTCCCTGCTGTCCCTCCTCCCAAGTTCCCATGCACCACCAGCCTCCCTGCCAGCATGATGGCACCAGGAGCAGAAGAGGCCTGGAATGCTGTGTAATGATAGCCTGGAATGCTGTGTAATGATATTGCAGTAGTCAGCAATAACAAAAACATTTCTATCTATTAACTCCACCACAGACCAAACCAGCACAAGATCTCACTGAAATCCTTCCTGGTTGACAAAAACAGGGGGTGGAGTCATGGGTGGGATTGTTTTTGTATGAAGTTGTATCATTGTGGGACTGGGGGGGGGGTATCCACGATGATACATTCTCCMGGAAGCCTTTACAAAAACCCAGAGGTGYGTGAGCCCTGTGGGACTGTGTTRAGGCAGCTGCACAGAATTCTGCAGCAGAGCAGGTGTGCTCTRCCTTTCTCTTAACACACCTTGCTGCTGGGATTGACTTCCATCATCTCAGAACTCAGCCKGCCCTCTCTGGGAAGCAAGATAGGGAATTCTGAGATAATGAAATTCATTTTCTGCAAACCAAATTGACTCCAGATGCACCTAAAGCYTATCAGAGCATGCAAGGAAGGAAYTRKTATTTTTTTCCTGATRCCCCAATGTTTGCAATAGATGAAAAAATGGTTCTTTCGTCATGTGATACAAATGTTAGAAAAAGATTTCTGACATGTAGCAGGTATGTCTCAGAGGCACTRCATAAAATGTGATGAGATTTTCTCTCCTAAATAACCCTCCAGTATCTGCTGACTGCCTCATGCCTGTGAGAACAGAGGTTGTATCTGCTCCTTCTGTCCACTGCCTCACTGTGGTTTTTCCTAATGGATATCAAGGGTCTGTCTGGGACCAGTCAGCTGATTCCTCTGGGCTCTCCTTGTGTGGATTATTGTATCCTATCAGGAAAYGGAATGTGATGCTGAAGGACTATGCAAGATGCCTGGCCTGCCATGGAAGGGAAAACAAAAGGGTTTGTTTTAGTTCCCTGAMAAAGGTGGACCATCTCAGAGACTGAGTGATGTTTGGGATTCCAAATACAGTAACGATTTCTTCAGCTTCTGCTTTGTTCTGTGATAGTGAGCCAGCTGCAGTGCATCCCTTCTCTTAGCTTACCATACATCACTTTGTCACTGTGCTTAGTGCTGACATGCGTTTTGGCCCTGGCACAAAACTTACAGTAATGGGTAAGAAATTTTTGTTTTCTCTTTTCATTCACATCCTATTCCATGTCTCCCCTTTAGAGAGCTTCATCATTATCCTCCCTTTCATTATCAAACTAGTGTTCTCCTGATGTGCTAGTAACCCCCTCTATTTTGGAGAATGGACTTCAGTTTAGTACTCTGGGTAGGGACGCACCTTTCATTTCAGACAACGAAGTGAATGCATAATATTACACCTGSATAAATAGATAAATATACTCCAAAGAAATGGTGGAAGCTACAATGACTGATTTGCCTAGGCCTGAAGCAAAAGGGCCCAGGACAKGGGCTTTCTGAGGTTGATCTCAGCTGTTTATACACACAGATATGGTGGTGTTCCCTTTGAGATCAGATTTTTTAGGGTACTCAGATAAATGTACTTTTTGTTTCTTCTATTGCTGGTACCACATGAGGGGAGGATTAGTTCACAGGCTTGGCTCAGAGGAYTGGGAGTAGAGGAGAGGTTTTTCTGCAGCYRCMAAACAGTGTGAACAATGAGAAAATGTTCTTTGGCAGTGGGACAAAACTTACGGTCATAGGTAAGTCAGAAGTCACAGCTCTGTGATTTATCTGATACTTGTTTAAGAGACAAGAACATTCTTAATTAAAATGTTAGTAATGATAATTTTTCATAGTGCCATAAGAACAGGATTAATGCCTTACTGGTTGCTTATTAAAATTATATGAGCTATTAGGGAAGTGTAGGATTTGCAGGCAGAAATTTTGAGGTCCTGCATCTGCAGCTTTTGTCTTTCATTTCTGGCAACTTCATGAAGGGAGAAAGGAATAAATAATTTTGTTTCCTMCCATTCTCCAAGCAAATATTACAGGGGTTGGGAATGAAAAATGCTTCTCTGCCCTGCAGGTTTTTGCAGTTCATCTGTGCAATGATTCAAAACATCATTTCAGAGGTAGAGTCTGGATTCTCCTGGGTGCTGAATCAGGGAAGGAAAGAGTGAACTTTGTGGCCCTTTGTTCACCTCTCCATAGATTTTTGGCAGGCTGYCCAAAGTTGCTTTGGATTGCTGGCTTCTGCTAAGGACCTTCTCACAACTTCTACTGCTCAGCAAAGACTGTGTTCTTTTTCTCTCACCCTACTTTTCTCCTTTAGACTTTTTCCTTTCACCCATTTGCTTTCTCTGCCTTCTCCCATCCCAGCAAGCGATTTATCATCACCTATATCAAGGCACGTTGGAATCACAGGGCAAAGTAACCTTTTCCATCTGCTACTGCCCCATCTGACAGCAAACTGTAGAAATACTCCCTGGTGCCTGCTCCTTTAAACACCATTTTAAGGAGCTCTATGGCTGGCAGGAAGAGCAGGTTATAGCCTGACCCTGTGCAGCTGTGCAAACCAGCAGATCTTCGGACCCGGCACTGTGCTCAGAGTTATAGGTAAGGAGCTGCTGTTAACCCAAGTGCTCCGTGTGGAGGATACCTGAAAATTTCCCTTGCATTAATGATGACAAATGGGATATAGACAGGTGATTTAAAAATGAAAGCAGGAGTGAAAGACAACAAGAAAATAGGAAATTGACCTTGCCATGGTGGGAATGGAGGAACTGTGGTATTCTTTCTCTCAGGTGGGTGAATCCTGTGTGACAGGGAATGCATGAGTCCAAGCATGGAGGTGATGAAGCTTTGTGTCAGTGGAAGACCGAACACAATGGGCTGCTGATCAGACATTTCTTATTGTTCTTGCTTTTACAAGTCTCTTTATTCCATTTCAAGCATGCTCGTTTTCTGGTTTCTTTTTCTTTCCAGTAGTTTTATCATTCTTTCTTGTTTGCTTTTTTCATGTCTCCATTCTCCACATACCTTCCTCTTTGTTTTTCCTTTTTTGTTTGTATGTTTCTTTAGTTCTTTGTTTAGTCTGTTAAATATCTAATTTTTCTTTTGTGTCCTCCTATCTGTTTCCATCTCTTCTCTCATTAGCCATTTAGGSTATGAGCCAGAGAATTTGTCAGAGAAATATTTCCAGGATAGAAAAAAMATTGTAGYGCCAAGTGCTAGAAAGAAAAAGAAGCAATCAACCTCTCTTCATACCCACTGAAAGGAAAGCAGAGCAGTGACAAACCTTTGAGGGAATAATCTCTATTTAATGTCCAGGTCATGTAAAGTCTGAACAAGCTCACACWGAAGCCCCCAGRGATCTTTGCAGAATAAGCACTGSTGGTCACAATTCAGGCTAACACTGGAATGCAAACACTGAGGCTTAGGGGACAAGATGTAGGCAAGAGATCAATTTCTGCTCATTCTGCTTCCTCTCTTCTTCTGCAAAGGAGTGAGTGATCAGGAAGGACATGTACAACTTACAGTGCCTTCATACAAAGRAAAAAAAACCACCACCAGTAATGATTTTCTCTTTGGCTCTATGGTTTTCTCTGCATTTCTCTTTCTGCCACCACCCTACAGACCACATGAGTTTCTCAGGCTAGATGAGTAAAACAGGTATTTTAAAATAGCATCTGGGAAAAACCCTGTCTTTTTAGGGTCCAGCTTCTGAGTAACTTCTCATTGCAGCCTTGTCCATCCTGGTGACTGAAGTCTGTTCTCATTAGTCTTACAAGTAGGCATGAAACACTTCAGGGCAGGGAACAACCTCCGGTTTGTGAGTGTGTGAAATCTTGCCTCCGTTTAGGAAAGTTGTGTAGCAAAGGATCAGGGATTTTCATGCCTAGGATGACCTAAACAATAAATTTCATAAAGAGATGTTTAATATTGTTAAAAATRRATGGCAAGGTAAGACACGCACAAGACAAAACTCATGTCTGGCAGATTCATGGTCCCTACCCCAAGTGTTCTTCACTTCAGACAGTGAGGAAAATTGGGTCCTTCCTCCTTTCCAAGTCATCTCTAAGAGGGGGTGCACAAGTAGGGTATCCCCTGACATTTTCTAAACACTGCAGTGACCATTGTGTATTAATTACATATCCTGGAATGTACCTCAGCCTATGACAATGTTTGTGTCTTATAGCAGACTCCCTTATCTRTTTCTACAGCATTACACCGGCCTTCCAGGGTAACTGGGGGTGTTCCTGCCCACCTGTTTGCTCAGCTGCTTTCCAGCTTCCTCTTCTTCTGACAAAAGCAAAACTAGAAATTCATATATTCAGGAGTAACCCAACACAAACTCAGGACCATTTTCAGAGGTTTCTGATTGCACAGAGTGATGGAGGCTCTGGGCCATATTGCTTTGTGTTTCAGGGAAGGATGACGAGATCATCCCTCCAGCTGTGGCCATCTTCTCCCCATCCAAGCAGGAGCTCCAGGAGAAGAGCAAGGCCACACTGGTGTGCCTGGCCTCTGGTTTCTACCCTGACCACCTGACCCTGGGCTGGATGGTGAACGGTGTGAAAAGGAGCGAGGGGGTGGGGACAGACGAGTCCTCCACACGCAATGGCAGCACCTACTCCCTGACCAGCCGACTGCGGATCCCAGCCTGGGAATGGTTCAACCCTCTCAATCACTTCGAGTGTGTCGCCAATTTTTTCCAGAATGGAACAACGCAATCAATGCACAAATTTATTTCTGGTGATGCTGGTGAGTAAAAGAAGTCTGTCACCATGATGTACAAAATAGAAATCACAAATTGGAGGAGTGTGTGTTATGAAACACAGCTATATAGAGCTTCCACATAGGGTGTTGTTATGGCCCAAATACATCCCTAAATCTGTAGTGTTTGCATATGTCTCTCCACATTCCTCATCCTCTGCACCTACATTACCATTATACACCTGTAATTCCCTCAGGCTTTCCACTGAGGAATCTCTGCAGTATCGTAAAATGTATAACATAATAAAACCCATAGTATAGCAAAAGGAATGAGGCAATATTGTGTAAACTGAAACTTCTAAAATCTGCATCCTGTTTGCTTTGAACAGAAACATGACTTTCTGTTCATTTTTGTCTTTCAGGTTGTGCACTCACAGAAGGTACGCGTGTCTTCTCACGTAAGGAGAATTTTGCCTCTTGTCTCAAGCATATATTTGTGTGTATTTTAATTCCAGCTTTACTGACACTGAGTACAACATGTGGGAGATCTCTTCTGTATTAATAGCTTCTACTTTCTCATCTATATGATTTGTATGTGACATTAAAAACAACAAAAAAAAAAGGAAGAGAATTCTTTGGGAGGATTGTTGTGCATGTTCTATGTTGCTGTGTTTTTGGGGTTTTGCTCTTCCTCATGATTTCATTTTGAAAAATCAGAAGAAATCGTGRAACCTTTCTGTAGACTGTGATTTGTTCCAGCTGTGACACTGAGTTCTGTTGGGACGATTCTTGCTCAGCTACAAAATGATCCATACTTATCCATGTGATTTAGACTTCAGGATTCAGRATCTGAAATTCTGAATATTTCTTAGTATCAAACTCAGAATACTTCTCAGGACAAGTCACATCCCCCCCCAAACTGGAGTCACAGTATGGACCAGTATGGAGGATATTCATACTACAAATCACCTTCCTTTCCTCTTTGTATGCATTTTTGCACACTCCTGTTATTCACCAACTTCTTTAGTGCTTCCAGAATGTGAAGGTTGAACCRAAACTGTGCAGGTATCTCAATACTATGGCAACTCCTTAAGAGTGAAAAATCTGCAAGAATAAAAGTTCTAGATACTCTGTTATTCTAGGCTGAGTAAAACTTACCTGATATGTCAGCAATACTGGTAAGGCCCTGAAAATTAGGAGCCAAAAAAAACCACATCTTGTTCTTCCTAACAGGGGATTCAAATCAACAGCCCAGTTTTTCAGTAGTGTGGCAAGACAGTACTTTCCAGGCATAAACCCAATCTCTGTACTTCCAGATTTGCTTTCTCTTTCAGTTCTTTGAGTTGACTGCATTCTGTCCTGTTCCCTGCTCTCTGGTGCGAYCTCATTTGTCTCTGGTTCCTTTGGGTTGGTTATCTTAGGATTTCAARGGTTCATATCTGATGAAAGCTCCATTAGATCCACCATTTCTTGCCGATGATGATGATGATGGTAATTGAATACCCAAATGGTGTTTGACTTGCAGAGTCGTACTTGCACTATGGAAACTCTYTGAAGCTCACTTACCTCATCCTCTGTGGCAAAGCCTTGGTCTATGCAGTGTTGGTGAGCGGGCTGGTGTGGACAGCCAAGGTAAGTCAGAGTGCCCCTGGAAGCCTGGGCTTCCTCCCTGCTCCWGGGTCAGTGGAATAAAGCCTAAACCTGTCCTCAGAGCTGTGGCTGTTCTGCAGCAGCTCTGCCAGGCTTTGTGCGGTCTGGCTTGAAAAATCACAAGGGATGGGTTTTCTGTTACTGTTTTCCCAGAACTCTAAAAAAAATCAATGCTATCTAGCAGAGAAATTCATTCTCACAATCCTCTTTACACACATGAGAAAGATGAGAATTAGGGACAATTTKTCCAGAAAGTAAATAAGGGAAGTATCAGTTATATCATACTTTCGTGTAACCAGTGAAAAGGGAATTATGCCTGCAGTGAAAATAATAAGCAGGCTTTTTGAGGTGATGCAAGAGATAAATCTGATCAAACATTTGCAGAGATTTACAAAGAACAGTGGGATCAGTCTGAACAAATGGGAGAACTTGAACTGACTGCCAGGAAATGCTTTTATTAGTAAGCTTTTCCTATGGCTGAATGATACACCAGTGAGAGCAGTGGAAGGCTCAGCACTTGTCCCTTTAATGGCAGAMCAGGGTGATRTCTTTGAAAAGTGACCTGGTAGAGTTGAGGGCAAGGATGAACACAATCTCAATTATATTTTTTGGTCCTTTTGCAAAAATATAGTGCAGGGGGTAGATTTGTCCTTTTTCTGGATTAGAATCATAGAATCACAGAGTGGTTTAGATTAGAAAAAAACTTTACTGATCATCTTGTTACACCCCCCATGCCATGGGCAGGGACAGCTTTCATTAGACCAGGTAGCTCCAAGCCCCTTCCAATCTGGCCTTGAACMCTTCCAGGGATGGGACATCCACAGCTTCTCTGGAAAACCTGTTCCRCTCTCTCACTACCCTCACCAGAACTCATTTCTTCCTTTAATCTGAAGCTGCCTTGTATCAGTTTAAAACCTGTGCCCTTTGTCCTGTAACTGCAGGCTTTCTAAAGCATCTCTGTTTTTCTTAGAAGCCCCCTCTATATTGGAAAGCCTCAAGAAGCTCTCCCCTCTTGAAGCTTCTCTTGTCCAGCCTGAAGAGGGGTTGTTCTCCCAGCCTGTCTTCACTCCCTGAATCCCTGTGACCATTTTTTTTGGGCCTCCTCTGGCCTTGCTCTGACRTGTCCATGTGTTCCTTGTGCTGGGCCTCCAGAGCTCRACACAGAACTCCAGRGGGGRTGGGTGGGRGTTCACRTRGGCCCCCTCTCTGAGTCTGTCYAGGTCCCTCTGGATGTCATTTCTTCCCTCAAACACATCAATGGCCACACAGCTTTGTGTCATCTGCAAACTACTGAGGGTGCRCTTGGTCCCTGTATCAATGACACACTGATGAGGGTATGGAATGGTTGTGGTCCCAGTGCAGATCCTTGAGGGAAGCCATTTGTTACTGATTATCACTCAAACATTGAACCATTGATGGGCAGGGTCACCCAGTGAACTCCTGTATTTGCTTGGTTATTGTTGTTACCGTTATTGCTATTTTTTAAAATTTAATTTTGTTTTCAATTAGACTGGTGGCAAGTTATCTAGAGAATAAATGAAGAGGCCTCTTCATCACATCAGCAGGAAAACAACAAGTTTTCTACCTTTCCTTTTCAAAGTATCTATTAACTTCTATRAACTTCTGAATATTATTTTGATGGTTTTGTGTCCTTATCATGTTCGTCACTTTGTTGTAATCACAGCTGAGCTTTCCCTGTACTTCCATATCATATTGTATCATATTTTGTTGTAACGTATTTTTAAAAAAGCATCTTTCTAATGCTCGAAGGCTGGGAAAAAAATCTTGTTTTAAGAATAAAGTTTTAGCTTCTTTTCCCTTGAAAAAGCATGAGTTRTTCTTCTGTAGTAATAATGTCCTACCACACAATTTTCTATGATCAATAATGTCGTAATGAACTCACGTTAAAGATCACTCACTGACAATCCTTATGGGAATAACTTATCTGTTATGGGAACATAGGAGGTTCATCCAGTATTCACACTGTGCAGGARTGCGCAGTGCAACTGGAGCAAGGCTGCAGGCTTTAGAGGCTTTCCCTCTCCTGGGGATAATTTGGACCCAAAATAGATGAATAATTCAAAGGTGGTAGAGAGGAAAACAGAACTGCAGTCAGATGAGAAGTGACATTCTCTCGGGAGAGCCAAGGGAGCTGCTTTTTCTCTGTGTTCTTTCTTAGGATTAGCTCGGTTATGGTACCAGACTCATTGCAGTAGTGAAGAAAATGTGGTGAATAGATTAAAAGTCACCTGACATTCAACACATTTATTTCAAAAGAATCTGATGACASACTTGAGAGGAATATGGCATATCTCTTTTAAAAGTCATTAAAGAAGAAATCTATATYCTAGTGCCAGAGGACAGATGGGTATAATGGAATAAATGTAAAATGGAGTTATTTCTCCTACTTTGTGTTTGTCACTCCTTTAATCTCCTYGAAACACTTCAGAACAGGAGAAAATATCCTATTGAACCGTGAGATTTATTTGGTGTTCTGATTACAGACATTACTGATGTAGTCTCATGGCTGCTTCAAAAAGAAAGGAGAACTGTTTCCTGAAAAATACTTCTTCCATCTGTGCTTCTAGGAGTCTTAAATTCACAAGACATGAACAACCTGGTCTAGGCAAAGGTGCCCCCTTCTTCTCTCGAGAAGAAACAAAAGGAACACCTCAMAGCAAGTGAGAATTATGATAAGGTTGTGCAGAGGGGCACATTTCAGGGTGTGTGACAAAGATAAACAAAGAGAGAARTCTTTGGATCCTTTCCCCAAGATGCCTCATTATTTGTTCTCTGTGCAGTTAAAAGAAACCCGAGCACAGCAGAATGGAATATTAAAAAATAATTMCAGCTCAGTCTGAAACACATTAAGATGAATATAATTTATTAGGACATTTAGACAAAATGGCTGCATTTATCAAGGCTGTCAAAAAAAMCCCAGATCTATCTTGTCCTCACACACAAGACTTCCAGAGTGGCCATGGCAGARCTTGGTCAAAGGCARCAGMGGACAAACTTGGGCATAGGAGTTTTGGGGCAGACAAACTCCAWTTTGCAGGAGGGACACACCTAAGTGGTTCTATGTATGAAAAAAGATGKCAAATAACAGAYATTTCCTTTGAGATTCTGCAATAGAAAGAATGTTCCTGCACTGAATTCAGATCTGTCAGTCACTGGAAGTTGTGACCAAGCACATGAATCCAACCCTCTTCATTTCCAAGCTTGCTACAAGCTTCTAATTTCCRTTTCCCTCTGTTCTACAAGTGATTGTGYGAAGAGACCACWTTAAAAGATGGGCAGATACATATCTGAGCTCACATAATATTTCTCTTTTTATTTCTTTTGGATTAGAGTTCCTTCAAAGAAGACGTTTTGTCAATCAAGCTTGTTTTGAAGAGTGYTTTGTGCCAAGGATGTTTGTGGTGGGGTTGATCCTTAGGTCTGAGCAGAGRAGCAGATGTTCTGCTCTGTACACATTTGTTATCACTCAGTCTCATCATACAGGGGACCACTTTGGACAAAGTGATGTCTTCAAGGTGATATTTATGTGAGTCCACTTCTCTGCAATTTCACTGTGTCTCGTATAATTCTCAAGAAAACCGGATAGTGAGAATGAAGGTGTGGGTTTTAGACAAAAAGAGAGAAAGAATTCCAGAAAGACACTGCACAAGACAATGGATGAAGTTTGGCCAAATTGTGGACCTTTCAAAGGAAAGAGTAAAAAGGAAAATTAGGAAGAGTAAGAAAACAAGGAAATAAAGACCAAGAAAAGCAAAGGAAGATTGACAGGACACAACTTAGAGATAGGGGAAAAAGATACAATTGAGAGGGAAGAGCATCTAATCTGTGGAGGAGGAGCAAAGGGAACCAGAGTGTGTTTCTTGAAAGCTGTGTTTGTGGAAACCCCTTCTGTGCTCCAGAAATTATAAAACCAAGGGGTTAGTAAATGTGGAGAGTGTTTCTGGAGATCTTTTGTCCTCTTTGCGTCTCRTTATTACCTCACACCACAAGTTAAACCATTGGTAATTCAGTGGTGGCTCACACAGGAATAGATGGAGAACAGAATCATACATTTTATGTATAAATGTTTCCTAAATAGATGTAGGAATAACACAAGCCAAAGTAGAGGAGCGCTTCAGCAGCTTTGGAAGCAGAAGATTTGAGAATGCAATAGCAAGGCAGARGGAGTAGGAGGCATAGAGTGGAGACCCTAAAGGGAGTTTCTGTCTAAGATAGAGTCAAAATCAGTGGAAAATGTCTCTGAAGGCCTCAGCAAAAAAATGGTACCTCAGAATGAGAGCAGGTGATGTGCTAAAATGTGCTGGAAAATATCTCTTTAAGGGAACAGCAGCTAAATTTTAGCAAAACAGGATGCGGTTTGACATTTACTCAAAAAACCACTTCGATAACGCATYGGCCTCTCTTACCACAACACCGCCCCAGCTTCTTGGGACGAGGCACAGGATGTGGCTTTCTGTTCACCATTTTACAGTTGGTCAGAAAAAGTGACACATAAAATGGCCTCATGAAAGCTGTTGGGGTTTTTTGCCTCAAGTTATCACACAGTCTTCTTGTTACCCAAGTCTGCAGATGGGTCCTGCATGTGCAGCTGCTGTTTCTGTTGTGCAACATAGAAAAAAATGAAAGATTTGTGGGTTTGGGGGAGTTGCTGACCTGCTTTTGCAGCTTAAAAAAAMCCCTTCATGCTTTTTCTAGGCATCTCAAATCAACAAAGCAAGATAATGAAAATCATAGACTTGTAGAAAAATTGTGATGGGAGGGAACTTCTGGAGGTCTCTCAATCTAAATTCCTGTTCAAAACAGGAATAACTCCAGTGCTGTAATATGGTGCTCAGAGCTTTGTCCACATGACTTCTGAATATCTTCAAGGACAGAGATTTGACAAAATGTTCAAGAAACCTGTTCCAGTGCTGAAGTATCATCCAGAGGAAGTATTTTTTGTTATGTCTAATCAGAGTTTATGTTKCTGCAGCTTGCTCCCACTTGCTTCCAATGTGCCCCTCTAGGACTAGTGTTTAAATTGTGCTTAGGCAATAGAAGTCATGCAATTTGCCATYCTTAACCATCTTCTCTTCCTGATGAACAAAATCATTTCCCTCAACCCCTCTTCTTATGTTTCTGCTCCAGTGTCCTGACAGTCTCAGTGACTGACCCTCTGCTGGACTCCACAATTTTTGCTCTCTCCATTGTGCTGGGGCTGGCACAGGGCAGGGATGTGTCTGGGCTATAAAGGTGATGTTCCAAATGCGGTCTCAAGAGTGCTTCAATGCTAACTGCACCCTAGCTAATGCAACCAAAAATGCAACTAGCCTTCATTGTTGAAAGGGCTCAATGYTTATTCATGCTCAATCGCTTCTCTGCAAAGTTGCTCTATAGCCAGTCAGCTATCTAAAGTTTTTTCACCTTTTCTCCAGGGATGTGCCAGTAATCCAAAAATTTCCTTCCTAATGAAGAAGCACTGSACTATAATCACAAATTCATTTTTTTCCTTGAACATCAGTATGGTTATTCTGCATGTGTGCTAAAATTCCTTTGCCCTAAAACATTTACAGTAAAATCTGATTTCATTCAGACTGGGATAAGAATAATCTTACAATGTGGATGCTGTATCTAATTATGGAATGTTCCCATCCTACATCCTTTATTTAAACTTTTCCAACACTGGAAACACATTATTATTATTCTTTATTTCAGAACTAGCAAATTATGCAGGTGGCTTTTACACATCACAAGAACCTTGCTTAGTGCTTTTTTGGTTCAGAACAATTTAAGACAGTTTTTTATAATATCATCATGAAAAGCTTGCACCAAAGAGTATCCCAGACTATGATTAATCCCACTGCATCAATTACACTGTCTGGGAGAACAGTGGTGATGGAAAGACACTGGTAAGTCTTTTTTTTGTGATACACAAGGCTCTTCATGCTAAACCTGAAATATCCTCTCAGGGAGAGGTTATGTAGTAAATAAATTTACATTCACATCCTGTTTGTTCTTCCCTCTCTATTTTTGTCTACAAAATATGGGTGGTCCCTGAAGCAGTGTTCATATCAGGACTTAGCTGACAGTCAGACAGATCTGCAAGATGTTGAGAAACATTGCAAAGCTGCCTTGGACAAAAAAAGTCCTCAGAACTCAGCCACGGAGAGAAGGAATAAACCAGATTAATACAGACTGTCACTGCTTATTGAGTTGTGAGAGAGGCAGATAAAGAGATGGATGTGACACACACAGGGACATGGGCTTCACTGTGTAGCCAGAAGTAAACTGCATAGTCATGACAATTACTGAACAAATTAAAATGGACATTTTATATTTTCTTGAATGTGAAATTATTCTAAGTTACATACTACTTTGACTATCTCTCTTTTCCCTTTATACCTTCCATATACATACATCTTTTCAGGATTTTGTCTATGCATTTGCAGCCCATGGTAACGACTCGTCTTTTGTCATTTTAATCCAATCTGTTGCATGTCAGTTTTGTTTAGATTCTATTCCTGCACCATCTTTTGTTCAGGCTCCTTCTCATCACTGCTGTCAGTGGTAATTCTACAGTTTTCTTGTGATTAGGGTGACCTTTCCAAGCACAGTGAAAAACAATTGTGTTTCAGGAAGGGATAAGTGTGCAAATAGAAGTCATTATCTCCAAAGTATTTCAGACTTATATATGTTCAGTAGAAAAATGTTTGGGGSACTCATGGCTGTGTAGACTACAATTTACATTTCCTTTATTTTATGTCTGCATTTGGTTAACCATCTTTATTGTTTATCCTGATGAGATGGAGGATAAATGGCTGATCCAGGAAAGAGGAGTTGAGCAATTAACCTGCACTTCAAATACCTATTTTGCCCAGGTAGTATTTCTACCTATTCTTGCTCCAGCTTCTCAGTACCACCTGGTTTGTGAGTAGGTGATTGCCCTACAGACCCCTTTCTGTGCTGAGAGCAGCTCCCTTTGGAAGGAAGGTGCTGAAAGGAGAGAGGTTTATGTAAAGAGTGAGAGTGACTTTGAAGTGTTGTGTCCAAACTACTGGCACAGAAGTAGACAGCTGAGTGGTTCAACTTCACAGACAAAATATCCAAATGGAATTCTTCACGGCTTGGCCGGCTAGCTTGGAATCCAGCGGGAATGTCACCCTCTTGCTTTTGATTTACACCAAAGGAATAATAAATCAATTGCATCCCCTTCCCTGGCTGCTGCAGATACCAGTACATAGAATTGTGATTATCATTTTGACTGCATTTCAGAGTAGCCTTCTCATCTTCTCTCACCACAAGGCTTGGGGTTTGGGTGATTTCAGCTCCTGTAAGACAAAACAAAATGAAAAAAAGTAAAACAAGTAAGCTACATTCCCCCAGCAGCAGAGCAGGTGTTCTGGCTCTACTGATTCCTTACTTGATCCAAGGAAGTACATGGCCACACACAGAGCTGTCCAGATCTTCATTTCTGCCTCAGTAGTCAGTGAACCTATCCCTAAATGGGACTTCAACAGGTCTGCTTCCCCTGCTTCCCCTAAACCAATAGCAGAGATCTCTGCAACAGCCACATCTGCGCAGAAAAACAAGCCACTTCCTGCAAAAAATTTCAAGCAAACACTTTGTTTGAAGTGCATGCATTTAAAACACACAGAGAGTTTCAAACTGACTCATTTGGAAGCTTTTCTTACTCKACCAGACAGGATGTTGTCATAGATGTGAATCGTGGTTTTATTTACCCTTGCACATCTTATTTTAACTTTTGATATTTTCTTTCCAGAACAAACAAGAAAATGTTTAGTGCAACCAAATAAAGTGGTTTTGCTTTGCATTGGTAACTGCTGTGTTTTTTCAATCTGGAAAAATACAATACCTGTGCTCAGACCTTTATTATTTTTGTTCCTTTTCCATCTGTTACAACAAGCATGCATGATACTATTTTGTGAAGAGCTTTACATGGGAGCCTGTTGCAGCCTTATCACACAGCAAAAATGAAGAAAAATTGATTATTCCTGAAGCAAATATCTAAAAGCTTCTTGTCCAGCAGTACCTGCACTAATTTTAAGTGCATCTTGCAGGATCCAGAGTGATACCACTGATTCTGACAMAATCTTTTAACCTGTATGAAGATTGTTTGCCATCGTATTTTGGACGCACAGTGGGATCACAGTCGTCATATTTGCCACTTAGAGCTTAAAAGTGTGGTCCCAGAGACCACGGCTCTTTTCAAGCAACCCAAGATCYGTGTTACTGAAACTGCTCTTTCTCATTTAAGTGAAAGGCTACCATCTGGTGGAGTGAGGCGGTGCTTACAGTGATTCTTAGGGGATTATTTTTCCCGGATCTTTATTTTTGTGTTGGCAGATATTCATGGAAAAGGGAGTGGAACTAATGTAACAGAGATACGTATGTCTGTCATTAAACTGGAGGCTGTGAAATGCTGCACTGAAAGTGCTAACTCACAAGTACACAGGTTCTTTATCTGCAGGAGAAAAAYCTCAGAGCTGATACTGAGAATGGGGTCTCACAAAGCCAACATAAAACAGATGAGGAGGGGAATTAGTGTGTGAAGTAGCTGATGAAGTACCTAACTAGATGTGCTGCAAAAGCTGCCCTAAGACCCAGATAAATGGGCTTGAAAGAGAAACCTCTTTTCACTCAGAACACAGAGTTTTCCTCTGTATTTATGAGGTACAGGGGGCAGAGGAGMAATACTATAGGTAAAACAATATCTAGATTCAAATCCCATGTCCATTTTGTTTTCAAGACAGGCTCTTAAGCCAAACAAATCAACTCTCTTGTGCAATGTGTTGTGGGGTAACACAAATGGATTAATGATTAAGGTTTTTCTACTGTATAAACAATACTAATTTCTAGCCTAGACTCTCCACATGGAACAGATTCYATGTTTGATCAATAATTATTTAAGTATTTAATACAAAGTGAAAGAATTTCAAGAAGACAACCTGACTCACAACATCCTGTTACACAGCAGTGGTTAGGTCTAAGTGGTTAAGTGTGGACATTTGGAGGGAGAGACCTCATCAATCCTGGCAGTGAGTTTGATGGGAGATTGGTCTTCCTGACAAAGCTGTAAAAATTAAAGGAATCAAAATATCTTGCTGTACCTCTGAGTGTAACATGGCAAATAACCTATTCTCCTAATCATCAGCTCAATGCTCTGAATGGCCTACAATTTAAAAAATGTACAAAAATAGTGTCCTTCTACTTCTTCTCCTTCTCCTCCTTCTCCTTCTCCTTCTCCTTCTCCTTCTCCTTCTCCTTCTCCTTCTCCTTCTCCTTCTCCTTCTCCTTCTCCTTCTCCTTCTCCTTCTCCTNCTTCTCCTTCTCCTTCTCCTTCTCCTTCTCCTTCTTCTTTTTCTTCTTCTTCTGTAATGCTTGGGGTTTTGTTTTGGTTTTTTTTTTCCAGTGGAAAGAAAATATTCATGTGAATGCCCTGACTATTATCCTGTCAGGAAAAAAAGCCAAGATGAAATGTAGAAAACATGCCTTTTTTTTTTTTCTAGATTTATCAGATTTATTTTAAAATTAGTGTTACATTTGCCACCTTCTAGCTATAGGTATCAAGAAYGTTTTACATGAGGGAATATACCCTCCTGTCTGTAAGCCAGCTGTTTCAGACTTGTGTTGTCATGGCATTTTTATTTGAAAAAGATATGATAATGGCATTTAGTATYATCTGCATGTCCCAAAATCTCTTCTCTGGTCCATTCAATTTCAGACAACACTTTTGGTGAGGGTAAGATTCAGAAAGAATGATTTCAATGTGGRTTTCAGCATGGATTTMATCTGTTTCATAACATCAAGAGATATTGACAATTGCTTGATCTCATGAATCAGGGGTCTCTTAGCTCTATTCATCACCAGAATTTTGAATGCTCCTGTAGTTCAGGGCTGAGTGATAGGTTTTCCTTCAGGAGATCCCAAACTCCTTGATGGTGTTTCTGTTTCAAAGCCCTGTGTGTTGCTCAGGAAAGGCCATGGAAGTTTCAGCTCAGCACAAGACTGTTCCCATTACAGTTAACCCATTGCCAGTGTAGGTTTGGTACTATCCCCCACCCTACTCAGACATAGAATTTCAATCCACTTTTTTGGGGATGCCTTTTTTCTTTTTTTTTTTTTTTTTTCTTTTTCATTTGAACCAGCTCTCAATTCTTATTGCAATGGAGTTAAGCAATGGGCTGTTTATCGTGGGAACATCCATGGGTGAGTGAGGAAGAAAAAGAAACTGGTCTGAAAGGAACGTAGTCTGTTCAGCCACTCACAATCAAGAATAAAGGAGATTGTTTTTTTGTTGCTGCAGAACATGCATGTGCTTGGTCCCACTGAAGGCCCCTGTCACAGTAATGCACCCCAATGTTTTGGGTTTTCGTTTTTTTCTCATAAAGGGGTTTTATGCTCAGTGTAAACTTTCGCTGCCTGCCCTAAAACTTGCTGCCTCGACTCCCTGAGCTGGTTGTTGGAAGCACTGAATGCAAGATTGTCTCTGTGCCCCTCCTGGTGGGGAATCAGAGAATTCACCTGAAAAAGAAAGAGGGAAGGAGTAAAACAAACGARCAAAGAAGCAGAACCAGAGAAAGGAAAAAGTCTCACACACAACAGATCATTTCTGCTCATGCATTTAGTGAATGTCATGATTTAAAGAAGAAGCAATGGCTACCCAGGTATCTGTCTTTCCTGCAATATCACCGATCTCAGACAATTTGCCTTCCTCCAGACAGCAGAAAGCCTCTGATCAGGTGAATCCCATACCATTTCAGACTTTCTATCTGCCCCTGCCATTGCATTAACCTTAAGGTTATCCYTAATTTGCTCTGGAATTCACATACAACACTCTTACAGATTACTTCCATTCTCCCTTCTTCTTATCTTCTTACTTTTCCTCAATTAGAGCTCATAATTTCTAAACAAATTTTCTGTGCCTGTACAAACTAGGTGCTCCTTTTGCCTCAAGGCCTGCCAAACCTCACAGCTGTGATCAGACTGTGCTTCTGTTGGTCTCCAGATAACAAAGCAACCTTTTRAAATTTCCATTACTAGGCATTCAGACGACTACTTTCTGTCAYCTTGTAAGTGCTTAAGAACACAAGAAACTCTCAGGCTTCCCCTGCCCATTCATGTAGCCTACACAACCTTGTCCTGCAAATTCTACCCTCTGTTCTTTCAGACACACATACAGAGTGAGAGGAATTGTACTGAAAGCTTCCTTCAGTCTTTGACTATCAACATCAGAATAAAGTACATTCTCAGTTTTTCATATCACACTACTCAGAAGCCATGAATATTCTTTTCTGCAGGACTGGTGACTCCTGGGGCAGCTGATCACAGCTCCTACTWGTCTGCCTCATATTTTAGCTGCCAGCATCCAGCATGTTGCAGCCCTGCCGATCTTCTGCTCCTGACCAAYAGACCAGCTTGTGTGTGCTTTGGAAAGGAGAGCCACTGGGAGAACAGGCAGCACTGGGAGTCAAATGGAAAAAGAGAAAGGTTGGCATAAAGCTGAGTCCTCTTGTCTATGAACAGTGCAGCTACTTCGGTGAAAGGGAAGATAAAAGTGGGAATAGCAGACCGGAGACAGGTGCATTGCTTCAGCCAGGAGGCTCAAATRAAGAGAATAGAAAGTCAAGAAAAGGATGTTTAGTCAACTTGCAATGCTGTGGACCAAGATGCAGCAATTATATCTGCTTGTTCTTCACCTAAGCAATGCCTAACATTCAAGGTACTAATTTTATTTGCTGTCAATGTAGTCAATAAAACACTTTGCAGAGGAAGCAAAAGCTATAGACCTTTAAATTCTCATGTAATTGAAGAAGCATGCTTTACAGCACAGCTGCAAATAAAACCTAAATGGTGCTGGCTGCCAAACATTCTTGAGTAGAAGWCACTGCTCATTAACTATTCAACAGCTTACTGAAAAACCAAGGAAAGAAGATAAGTCAGCAAAACCTTAAAATCAGCTCGAAACTGTACTTTATCACATGATGATAAAAGTATTTAGCAGCAGAGTTTTCTTTCTGGCACATCCCTACAAAATCTCAATCCCTCCAAAATATAACCACCTAATGAAATTAATTTCTTAGCTCTCAATCTTAACCCATATGATAAAAAAATGAAAACAAAGCATTTGACTTTGCAAACAACACAAAAATAACATACAATCAGGCAGGGAATAAAGCSAGAGTCACACACTGGCAGGATCAAGAAAAACTGCTTGCATTTTATGATGCTGGCAGGCAGGACTGTATGGGAGAGCAAAGAAGTCTTTCTGGCTGATGRTACTACAAGGCAGGGGTATAACCCAACAGTATTTAAGGCAGTTCTAATTCATGATGTAACTACATATTTGGTGTGTGCACTTWGGATGGGATTGAGAAAGAATACTTCTATTTCTTTATGTCACAACTATCCATATTTACCCTGTTCAGATTATTCAAAAAATATTATTACCTACTGGCAAAAATTGACTAGAAGCTGATTCTATGAACAGTTCAACATGGAGGGGAAAGTGAATCTGAGTGACATTAATAATTTTCTTTTTGTAGTTTGATGAGCGTAATCTGTTTATCAGACCACTTTCCCTGTGCAGCAATGTACATAAAGACTATTATATCTCATTATTCTTATCACACGCTGAGAAAAGAACTCATGTAGTTGCTTATACTTGCTTGAACACACTTCTTCTCTGGTAAAAAAACACAGGAACCATAAATAACAGTTAGGTCCATAAACACCCTTATTTGTGGCCATATTTTATGTTCTGTTGGTAATCAGATCACTTGCAAGAAAAAACATCTCACAATTCACTCTGGTTGGACCTGTCCTCATCTCAACCCTTCATGTCCCACATTGGCAAAAAGGACTGTYGTGGATTTAAGCTCAGCTGGAGATGAAACACTGCTCAGCCACTCCTTTCCCTCCCACCCCAGTGGAATGGGGAAGGGAATTGAAGTAAAACATGCATGTTGAGAAAATGACAGTTAATAATTGAAAATAAAGTAGACTAGAACACAATAACAATAACAATAACAACAACAGTAACAATAACAATAACAATAATAATAATTTTTTTAGGAAAGGAAACAAGTGATGCACAATGCAATTGCTCACCACCCTCTGACCAATGCCAGAAACTCACTTTCCAAACCCAGACTGACTGTGGCTCATGAAATCCCCCCAGCTCAAATACTGGGCATGACAATCTACATGTGGAATATCCCTTTGGTCAGTTTGAGTCCCAGCTATGCTCCCTCCCAGCTCCTTTTGTGCACCTCCTCACTGGTAGAGCATAAGACATGGAAAAAGAAAGAAGTCCTTGACTCAGGATAAACTCAAATTAGCAAAAAACCCAAACATGAGTGTTTTWTCAACACCATTCTCTTTCTGAATCCAAAACACAGCACCGCAACAGATACTGAGCAGAAATTAATCCTACCTCAGCTGAAACCAGGGCAATGAAGTACAAATAAACTTTACTGCTCCATTGGAAAACTTGAGTGCCTTGATTTTTTTATAAAGGATTTTAAATAAGCATTAATAAACTTCCATTATTAAGATATATGTGAGCTTCTCCATTGCTTTAACACTASTGACTTCAACAAATATGCTTGAATCCACAGAAAAACCCTTGTTACATTTTCTTTATGAGCTTTTGAAGCTGTTCAGTGAAGCTAAAAAAGAGTTTMGGGAGCAGCATGATTATAGGAATGAACTTATATTGATGTACGTGCAAAATATGATAACACAATTTTCTCTCAAGCTATGAGATCAAGCTGGCATCAAATATATGTCAATAAATTTGTATATGCAGACAACTAGGAATATAAAAGACTTGAAATCCATTAATCTCTTCTTTCTGCAGTTACATAAGTTGATTTAAGAATTAGGCTGAATTTCTACCAGCAGCAGGGCTAAAGGATGTTTTCTATTTATATTATTCACTGTAGTTAAATTTGCAGTAAGATAGTCTAAAAGAAAGCAGAAGACAAAGTTTTTTTGTATTTAAAATCTGTTATAATACAGACCAGAGAAGACTTTATTTATAGCCTTGCTTTTTCTGCTTGAAAATTTTCAACATTTCTCTGCCCTAAAGCAAGTTCTTACACATCATTTACCCTTTTGTTTTCCCTGGCCTGAGGGAAGACATCAAGTAAGTCTAGAAAAGACTGCATATAAAGCAGCATTAGGATATCACTGTATTTGCTCAGTGTTTTGGGGAGCTATCAGATCAAATGTCTGGTCATGGTCTTTTGGGATCTCTCAGATTTACAGGATAAAATAGCTGTGATCTAAACTTTGTTTCATGAGCTCACTAAGTGCAGCCAGTCTGACAAGCAGGGGCTCAATCCCCTTTTGCCTAGAATATTTTATTATATAAATTCACGTATTCAGCATTCAAAACATAAGGTTTTGAAACTTAGAACCCATAATTGTTAATTCATGCCCCTACAATGAAAAAAAGAAAAAAATTAGTCATCTAGATGATAGTGAGAATGTTCATTCTCCCTCATCCCCTATAAAACACCAGGAAGCATGAAATCCCAGCAATCCAGCTGCTGTTGTGCCTGCAGAAAATGCATTTTGAGTAAACTGATGGTTTGATATCTTCCAGCTTGAAGGTTTGGTCTAAATCATTTTCATAAATTAGCAGATTGTGAARTAAGCGCCAGACGGAGACGATGGCWGCAGGAGCCAGMGATCTGCAGGTGACAATGACAGCATCATGGCCCTTTGCCCCTCTCTGGGCACCTGTCCTGTCTCCTGGTGCCCTCTCTGACCCAGTGTCTGCCCCCAGGCTGTGCCAGGCAATCCTGACCAGGGGTTCAGTGGACAGGCACAATGCCTAAATGAGATTTAAGAACAACCTGTTCCCACTTCATTAATAAAATCTCAGCGCAGGATGAGTCAAAAGCAATTGTCCGTCCCACACAAAATTAAACGGATTGTGAGCTGATCCTATTTCCCCTTCCCYTAGGGCATGAACACACTTGAGGGATCACCTTCCTGTGGATTTCTCACTGCTCGGCATTCCTTAGACTGAGGTGGATGAACCACATTCCATACAGCCTGAAATGCAGACTTTAAGAACACTCTCAAGGAGAAGGCAGTTTTATATTTTCCAGTGTATCCCATTTTTAATGTAAAATGGCAATGAAAAAATGAACAAAGTTTAGCAAAGATATTGGCAAAAATCTAATAAATCTAATAAAAAAACTTTCTGATTAACTCAGGGTTTTCTTTGGAACTTGGGAGTAATTGTACTTGCGATCTGAAATAAAACCTCTAAAAAAAACTTTACTCATGAAGAGTTCCTTTTTCACTCGGCTTCCCGTATTAACAAAAGGCAAACAYGCTGTGTTTATCAGGAAGCAGTCAGGGGCACCTCCCTTCAGCGCGGGTGGGAAGTGCCAGCTCTGCTCAGCTGGGCAAGGGTGCCAGAGCTCCGAGCAGGAGCTGGGCTTGCTCGGCTCAGCTGGAGGCTCCGGGTACCAGCAGCACACACAGCTCAGTGTCACTGCTGATGGCACTACAGTGTCACTGCTGATGGAGCTCCAGTGTCACCGCTGATGGAGCTCCAGTGTCACTGCTGATGGCACTCCCTGTGTCACTGCTGATGGCACTCCCAGTGTCACTGCTTGTGGAGCTCCAGTGTCACTGCTGATGGAGCTCCAGTGTCACCGCTGATGGAGCTCCAGTGTCACTGCTGATGGCACTCCCTGTGTCACTGCTGATGGCACTCCCAGTGTCACTGCTTGTGGAGCTCCAGTGTCACTGCTGATGGAGCTCCTGTGTCCAAGCTGATGGAACTCCCTGTGTCCCAGCTGATGGCACTCCAGTGTCACTGCTGATGGAACTCTCAGTGTCACTGCTGATGGAGCTCCAGTGTCACTGCTGATGGAGCTCCAGTGTCACCGCTGATGGACCACCCTGTGTCACTGCTGATGGAACTCCCAGTGTCACTGCTGATGGAGTCCAGTGTCACTGCTGATGGGGCTCCAGTGTCACCGCTGATGGACCACCCTGTGTCACTGCTGATGGAACTCTCTGTGTCACTGCTGATGGAGTCCAGTGCCACTGCTGATGGAGCTCCCTGTGCTCACCAGAAGCCACCTCTCCTGCCAGCCATGACATGTCTGTGCAGGATGCTCGCACCTTCTGGAGCAGCACAAACCGCCGCAGCTGGGAACGGGCTCACTGCTGCTTCATGGGAAGATCGCTGCTGCAGCTTTCCAAAATGCTGGACTGATGACCCCCACAGCTGGAAAATGAAACGTGGAGGTAGTAGAAGRTCTGAGAGCTCTTGTCTGAAAGAAGGAAAAGAGAGAAGACACACCTCTTGATCCTGAGAGCTCCAGTGTGTTAATACATTCTGGAGGGAGGAATAACAACAGCTGTGTCAGCATTTTCCTGTCCTGCAACTGCACTGATGTCAGCAAGAGATATCAGGCCCTTTGAAGCCAGATGTTCTATGTGTTGCCTGGATTTTATTTTTCCCTACAAAACCTTCCTTTTTCCAATCTCCACTAACACATTCCTCTGGATGTGTTATTTGGTCATGCTGTGGCTCTTACTTCCCCTCCTTTTACTAGAGTCTCTCTTTATTCTGAAYCCTCCCTCTTTAATTATCTTTTCAATTTCCTCAAAAAGTCAGAAGTTAATGCTTTTCCTATGGTGCTTTATTCAACATTCCACTTCCATAATCATTTTAGCAGAGAATTACTGGAAAACTGAGTATGAAATCAGTCCCATTTTCTTGGAATATTCTTTTTATGAGTTATGTTCCATCTTTGAAAGAAGAGAGAAATATACTTTAAATATTAATTTTTCACATTATTTTCTGTTCTTCTTTACATCGGAACTTGAGCACAGGAGACTGAACCCTGAACTGACTAGGCATGAACCTCTTTTCATGTAGCAACTACCTCTTCTCTTAAATGGTTGGCTCAAAACATTTATTGATTTAGTCTTGCTCAGGCAGTAGCTCAGCCCAGGAAAATGAAGAATTTCAGCAGTTCATTAAAAAGCACTTCATGTCAAGGGAATGACAGARAGTTAGTGGATGGAAGTATTGGACTGCCTGATTAGACTTTCACAGACTCATTGTGAGGCAGAGTGGCACAGGCTGTGTTTTAGGATAATCRTGAATGAGAAAGAAAAATGGATTTGTAGAAAGCAAAAGACAGGTAATTTGGGCTTAAAGTCTGTTCCTAGGACACTGAGGTAAAAGACATTAGGCTGATTTATTTGTGGAAAAAAAAGTGAACCCGCCTTACTATGGACAAAACAGCTTTTTTTTTCTTTCTTTACAGGCCACAGTTTAAGAACTGACCCTCAAAAACAGTCTTGAATTTTTCTAAAGTTGCAACACTTTCTTGAAGCCATTTTTTTTTCTCTGAACCAGAGAATTCTTAGTCAAGAATGCAAACTTGCAGCTACAGACAGAAATMTTCCAACCACATCCACGTTCATCTTGTTGAGTGTGAAACCAGAAAGCACCTTGCTGCAAGCAGGCTACATTAGCTGCTTTGGGAGAGGTGTCCCTCGTCTGCATTTTGTGCCCAGACAAACTATTTGTTATGTCTTCTCTGAGCAGACAAATACTCAACTGTAATGAAACAACAGCCATACCACATATTTTGCGTGCACAAATCATATGTATGTATGTATGTATTTAATTATTTATTTGGGTAACCTGTCTAATCTTATTGTGAAGCACAGCAGCAAGTTCCAAATTTTTTTTTCTTTTTTTTTTTTCCCTGCAGCTCTTTATTGTCTACTTGACTATAGTCAAAACTGTTCTTCCTTTTACGCAGGAAGTGAGCTGCAGTGCAGGTGAGATCTAACTACATATGGTACTCACAAGCCTGACTCTGATTGATAAACCTTGTAGAAGTAGTTCCATGACAAGGAACTGTCTGTACAAGGACTGATTTATGGTCTCGGTAACGCTAATAGGATCTGAGAAAAACGTCTGYGCTTTGGCAAAGTAACATAACCACTTGTGTCAGTGGCAAAGACCTTAAGCTGCCCTTTCCTGGATGATGCTCTGCCTTTAAAAGGCTTCCAGGAGCCTTTATGCATCAATCCAGCAGTCACTGTCTCAGATAAAGCCTTTAGATGAGCTAGAGGGAGCATGAAAACAGGCAAYTTGTAAATATGGTCCATAAAAGATCTGGAGCTTTTTCTAACACATGCAAAGCAGGATCTGCAGGGTAATGGTGCATTTCACCTGCCTTACCAACAACAAAAGTGAAGACCTGCCCTCAACATGGCTTAGGTGTGGGTGTGTGTGCCTGTATTGGAGCTTAAATACAGCTCTGGGGGCAAGGGACAGAAACTGCATTGTTGGAGGGTGCAGGCGAGGTTGTCCAGGACAATTAAGGCTCATTGGTGCACTCAGAATCCTCTCTGAAAGTGTACAGTTTCAACATGTATCACGGAGGAAATTATACACTTAGAGAAAAAAAAAGGGCTTACTTAAACCGCAGGTATCATCACACTGTCTAAGACAATAAGACAATGCTGACTTTGAACAGAGAGCATCCACTGCTTCAAGGTGCTCTTTGCATCAGAGGAAAGCCCATCAGGGTAGTAGTTAATGATTAATGATCTATCAAAGTCACTTAGAATTCATGAGTATCCCTGAAATGCTGGAGATTAGGTAGGTAGTTTCAAATTACTTCCCCTACGGAGCTCACTACCCTGAACTGAACAGTGCAAGTAAGCAAACTGAAAAGGAGAGGCTTAGTGCTTTTACAAGTTTGGGTGTTGTTTTTTTTTCATAGGGAATTTCTAAAATCGGAATGCACAGTGCTTTTACAGCCCTGGTTTCGGTAAGCGGTGCTGCCGTGCGGGGCTCGGTCGGTCCCGCTGGCCCGCAGTACCGGCTGTGGCCACCGGGCGGCGCCGCTCRGCCGCGGAGCCGGCCCGGCCCCAAAGCGCCCCTTTGGAAGCGGCGCCCGAAATCTCCGGCCCGGGATGAACCCCAGAGAGTTCCGTGCTCCCGGGACACAGAGAAATGCTAGCATGCCACATGGCATCTCAGGCTCTCTGTTCTCCTGAGCTGTCGTTCAAAATTACACTCGCTGCTCCATGTTCTGCTGCAATTCGTTTTCGCACCTTCATCACWTATCTTAGTCCTCTCTGTTTCACAGCCGCGGCTCTCATACAAATTGGGGGACGAGAGGCTGGAGAGCCCCGTGGAGAGGGATGTGGGGKTTTGGGTTGATGGCAWGTTGGATAGGAATCAGCAGTGCCCTGGCAGCCAGGAGGRCCGGCTGTGTCTGGGGGGCATSAGGCACAGCATCACCAGCAGGGCAAGGGAGGRGACTGTCCCACTCTGCTCTGCACTGATGTGACCTCACCTCAGGTTCTGTGTGTAGTTTTGGGTGCCACAATATAAGAGGAACATCAGACTATTCGAGTGTGTCCAGAGAATGGTGACCAAAATTATGAAAGGTCTCCCGAGCAAGTGGTCACTTAGTCTGTTCAGCTTAAAGGTTGAGGGGTAACCTACAGCTCCCTCCTGGGGTAAATAGAGTGGGAGGTGCTGATCTCTCTCTGGTGACCAGAGATAGGACACAAAGAAATCTAGAAACATTAAGATCATCRAATCCAGCCATAAACCTAACRCTGCCAAGTCTGTCTCTAAGACATGTCCCTAACTGCCACATTTGCGCATCTTTTAAATGCCTCCAGGGATGGTGACTCAACCACTTTCCTGGACAGCCTGTTCCAATGTTTGATAAACCTTTTGGTGAACAGATCTTYCTTAATTTCCAATCTAAACCTGCCCCAGCACAACTCGAGATTGTTTCCTCTTGTCCTGTTGCCTGTTACAGGGAAAAATAGACTCGCACCCACCTGGCTACACCCTCCTTTCAGGGAGTTGTGGGGCATGAGAAGATCCCCCCTGAGCCTCCCTTTCTCCAGGTCAAACACCCCCAGCTCCCTCAGCCTCTCCTCATCAGATTTGTGCTCCAGACCCTTCCCCAGCTCTGTTGCCCTTCTGTGGACATGCTCCAGCCCCTCAATGTCCTTTCTGTAATGAATGGCCCAGAACTGGACACAGGATTTGAGGTGTGGCCTCAGCAGTGCCAAGGTGATAGGGGACAGCCTGCTCCTGCTGGCCACACTGCTGCTGATACAGGCCAGGGTGTCATTGGCTTTCTTGGCCACCTGAACACTCTGCCAGTTCATGTTCAGCCACACCCCCAGGTCCTTTCACACTGGGCCAAATCCCTGCCACTCTKTTCCAAGCCTGGAACTCTGTGTGTTGTGACCCAAGTGTTGGACTCCACRYTKGGCATTGTTGAACCTCACACMSTTGGCCTYGRCCCATGGATCCAGCCTGTCCAGACCCCTCTGCAGAGCCCTCCTGCCMTCCAGCACMTCAACACTCCCACCCAGCTTGGTGTCATCTGTGAACTTACTGAGGGTGCCCTTGATCCCCTCCTACAGATCATCAGYAAACATATTAAACAGGACTGGCCCCAACACTGAGCTCTGGGGAGCCCCACTGGTGACCAGCTGCCCGCTGGATGTGATTCCAATCAYCACCACTTCCTGGGCCCAGCCATCCAGACAGCTTTTAACCCAGTGAAAAGAAGTACACCTGTCCAAGTGGTGAGCAGCCAGCTTCTCCAGGAGAATGTCATGGGAAAGGGTGTCAAAGGCTTTATTGAAGTCCAGGTAGAAGGTAACATCCACAGCTTTTCCCTCACCCGTTAGGCTGGTCACCGTGTCATGGAGGGAGATYGGGTTCGCCAAGCAGGACCTGCCTTTCCCAAACCCATCCTGGYTGGACTTGAATCCCTGGCTGCCCAGCACATGCTGTGTGATGGCATTCAGGATGAGCTGTTCCATGACCTTCCCTGGCTCTGAGGTCAGCCTGACAGGCCTGTAGTTCCCTGGATCTTCCTTCTGGCCCTTCTTGTGGATGGGTGTCACATTTTTCAGCCTCCAGCGAGCTGGCACCCCCCTGGTGATCCGGGACCCTCAGGTGGATCCCACCTGGACCCAAAGCCCTGTGTGTGTCTAAGGGGTGCAGCAGGTCACTGAGCATTTCCATTGGATTATGGRGTGCATTCTGCYCCCTGTCCCTGTCTTCCRTYTCAGGGAATGGGTTCCTGAAGGACAGCTGGTCTTGCTGTTAAGGACTGAGGCAAGTAAGGCCTGTTCTGTACCTTTTCTTTGTCCTTTGTCACTATGTTTGTCCCTGCAGCATCCAGTAAAGGATGAGGATGCTCCTTAGCCCTCCATTTGTTGCTGATGGATTTGTAAAAACATTTTTTACTGTCTTTTCATTCCATTGAGAAGATATGAAGCTGTGTTAGGGGAAGTTTACATTGGACATTAGGAAAAATTCCTTCACAGAGAGCGTGGTCGGTCACTGGAACAGGCTCCCCAGGGAAGTGGTCTCAGCCCTAAGCTGGGGTTGTTGGAGTTCAAGGAGCATTTAGTCATATGGTTTAGATTTAGGCAGCCCTGTGAGGAGCAGGGAGTTGGACTCAATGATCCTTATGGATCCCTTCCAACTCAAGGTATTCAGTGATTCTATAATTCTGTGATTCAGGGTGATAGCCAGGGRAGCTGATGTGATTGTGATAAGATTATTCCCAACATGATGAAGCAAAGCAGTTGTTCATTGCTTTTGTTACCTTCAAGGTGCTTACTCACATTCTGCAGGGGTGCTGCCTAATGCATAGGGAATTTACTCTTTTCATGTTACCCTGTGGCTAAACCTGTGTTATTTCCCACCTCCACACCCTCAGTGTTTTCCAAATTTACTCAACAAGGGCATTTCAACATTTCTGGAGGCATTTTCAGGTTTAGCTTCACATTCTTGCATAGTTTCTTCGTGGTTTTCTTTCTTTCTTTTTRCAGTTTTATTTTTGGTGGGAAGAGAACAGTTTCATACACGGACCGCAACAGCAAGGGGTACTGAAAACACATCCCTGTTATGGGATACTCAKTTTCAAAGGCCTCATACTCTGGGGACTGGCATGTGTCCACTTAAAACAAACATCAGCTCTCTTGTCTGTCCCTCTCCAACCTGCACACCCTTTGCCTTCCCATCCATCTTCTCGCTGTGGCATTTATTCAGTTCCACAGAGTCTCCCACGTGTACACCAAAATTGTACATATAATTTTTGATGAATTAGTTTTCAGACAGATCAGGTCCTTGAKCCAGATCACTGCACAAATCTTTGCTGATAGCACTGGTAAGGTGATGGGGAAAGGGCAGAGAAAGAAAGACTGTAAGGTTATCTMTCTCAGTAGAGGCTCATATTCTTGTGGCGTTGAAATGTCTGTGGGACTACAGCCTTTTAAGTTCCTATTTYGCACTACAGTGCCTTTAAACTGTTTTCTAAAAATATGTTGCCACCTCTGGGATCCTGAATATGCCAGTGCATGGGAGATGGAATGAAAAATTAATTTTTCTGTTGAGATGTTTCCATATYTTACAAGTAATTAAGCATTCCTTGGGGAAGGAGCTGGCACCCAGGCAACAGACTGAAACCCAGCAGCTGCCAGGGTACGGACCAGTTCTGTCCATGAAACACTTTTGCTGCCAGGGGATGTATCCAGCCATTCATTCCCTTCTCTGAAGAACTCCTGAAATAATTAAGTTAAATGGAGTTTCATGCTAAACAAAATTGTTTTAACACTTCCCACGTTCTTTTTCTCTCAGAAAGAAAACAAATCATTTTATTCCCAACTAAATTTGTAGTTCTCCTTTCCTACTTATTTTTCAGCCAAGAGCTAAATAAAAAAAAAAAAGGCAGTCATTTATGTAACCCCTTGCTGCAAGTTTGAGCAGGCTCACAGGTCTTTACTGACGCATCTGGACGTGGGGTGGCACCAGTCTCCCTCTTTGGCAGCCAAAAAGAAAAATCCTGTGGGTACCTTACGTGCTCTCACAGAACCTCAGCTCCCCATTCCTTTTAGCTTCCTGAGGGTGTGGAACCTTCACCTCTCTGCCTTTCAGTGCCAGCAAATTAATGTCCTTATTTTTTCTACTGGGCTTCCAAAAATAAGTTGTGTGTTATGTGATCWTTTTGCTTAAATCCCACGGCACTTAGGAAGAGCAACTTCCCTTTCCATCTACGTAACTGTTGATCCATTTTTTCCACTAGAGCACAAGCATAAAACAGAAAACAGGGTTTTTTKGGATCTTCTGCAGGTTTCTGGAGTCATTCTTCAGATGAGCAACAGTCACCCGAATCTAGCACAAATCTCCTTCAAACACTCTTATGGAAGCAACAGAACAGTAGGATAATTATATTTTATTTAAGCTCCTCTTCCTTCCAAGTCAAACAGGCAATACTGAAAAAAAAAATACAGTGATACAGTGTCTGTGCTGTTCCAACAGGAGTTTGCAGGTTCTGGTTTTCACAAGCAGAAATTAGAAATTTCATGCTTGGTCAAGAACTGTGGTGGCAGCACACATCCAAMGGAAGTGAGTGAAGCTTGCAACATGGATCAACAGGGATCAGCAGATGGGCGGGGCTGGTCTCAGGTGCTTTACAGAACAGAGATTGCAAAACACACAAGGTCACAACTTCAGTACCTTTACAAAAGATGCATCCATACATTCGTACTTTCTAGGGAGTTCATGGGACTTTTAGAACAACATGTACAAGATAAATATACATCTCTCTCACTGCACATTTCTGTTTCCGGGCCATGGCTGTAGGACTCATGAATTTTACTTTTTCCCCCTTTGGCAGCTTCAGAAACCCTGTAGTGCCTCATGTCCCAGTAAGCAAAAAATTAATTTACAAGATCTGGGCATTCAGGTAAAACCTAGTGGCAGTATTGAACTTGCCCAGCTGGATTGCAGCTCTGCTCAGAATTGACTAAATAGTGTCCAGTCCCAGCATGGAACTCAGCTTACTGTAAAACCAGTCATGGATTCCCAGGCAGCCACTTTGCTTTTTAGAGTTCCCCAAATGCTGGTCCACAGCATAAATGACTGTTTTTCCCCTCTGGGTGTTAGCATGATGAACACTGGCACTCAGCCTGGGTGATGGTAGGATGCTGGAAAATGGGTAGATAAACAGATGTTTAGACTGTAGCTCCAGTGAACTGGCACAAGTCTGGCTGTTTCTTCCCCTTTGAGACCATCATGAAAATTTGCAASTGGCTCTTGCCAGCTGAGGAGAGAGGTTGGGATGCAAAGCATAGAATTACAATGGGCAAATGTTAACTCACGTGCGYGATGTGGGACAGCCAAATTGGGGCAACCCAAATGTGGTTTTGCACACTATTCTTATACCCTTCAAACATTCAGGTACTACATGATTTGACTAATCACTTACACCCACACTACTGATTATTAATAAMAGTAAATCTCTGCAAAGCACCTGCATTTTTGCAGAATTCTTACTGCTTATCTGTTGATCCAGACAACCCTGGAGTCAGTCTTGCTATAATTACTTGCTGTGATGCCAGAAGATGCTGGGAAGATGTGGTCTAGGATGCTGGTGTTATCTTGGTTGTCAAAGTCCATATTTACAGGACTAGGTCATCTTTTATTTTCTTTTACATAAGCAGGGACAATACTACAGTAAAGTTTTACAACTTTGTGACAATACAGTATATAATGTGAACTAATATATATTAACAAAATGAATACARTGTCACACCATAAAGATTGGGTGATATAATAGTCAAGGAAGATAATTTTCATAACAACTGATACACATACTTAATGAAAATAATAATTAAAAATACAGGTGGGTGAATAGCCAGCTAATGTAGATTAGGATTTTTCTCCTYTCTGGCATTTATTTCCTTTAAAGCTCATGAAGCAAAGCTCTAAGCAGAAGTGAATCATGGCAAGGAAGAAACAAAGCAGAGAACAAGTCTGGTCTGTAAGCATAAACACACTGCTTACTTCAAGGGAGAAATRAGACCCAGAAGCCTTCTTGCTTGTAGAAAATTAGATTATTTGTGATAAACATTTAAAAAAATTAAAAGGCATGACTATGTACTAATGGTTGCCACAAGCCAGCGTGGAGACTGTGAAGGTGCAGGGTCTGGTTTTTCACACYCCATCTTGAGCTGCCCCTCAGTCCTTTTGCACTTCTGTGCTTTCCCAAATTACATCTTCAGTTATCTCTTATGAATTTTCTGTAAGCTTCCCCTGTTTCTATGCCAGGCTTTCTTAGGGAAAAAAATACCTTTGTACTTCACCAAACACATCAACAAACAAAGCAACAAGGCTTTGGATATAAGGTATCCAGAAGGATATTATAAGGTTTTAGTTTACTGATCTGTATGATTATTTTTCAGAAATCTCTGAAGGAAAATGTGCTATTTCAGACACTTGCAGTGATAAATCTGCCCTTGAAAAAAAAATCTTCTTGAAGATTTTATCCACTAAATAGTTCTGCTTCAAAACTGCTTGTCAAACATGTCCTCTCATGTATAAATAGTACCCTTCTTATTTTCTTCTGCCTGCTATTCTATTTGCTGTTCCCAGCTCCTCCCTTTCTTCTTCACATCCCTTTCTTTCCCTGGCTGTCTTTTATCGTTGCTCTATGTGTATCTTGCTTTCTCTACCTCTGTCTCCCACCTCTCTCACTCTTACCCTCCTTTTTCTCTGCTTTTTTCTTTGAAACTCTATTCCCCTTGTCTTAGCCTCACCCCTCCCTTTTATGCTCCTCAGCTATTCTCTCATGGGTGGTTTTCTTCTCTTTGGTTTGTGTGGTCTGCCCTGCACATTCCAATTCTTTTCTCTTCAAGACCTAACACGTTTCACACAGTGAGGAGAGTGTTTGAGAAATGAATTATGCTTTGCTGCTCTGACCATTGTTTTAATTACTGCAACTTTAAATATTACGAGATCTGTTTGTGTGTCTGGACATTTGAAACTCATGTGTAGAATCATGTCTGCAAAATGAATGTCTGTCTCTGTATTTGGGAGCACAAAATTGTCTTTATCAGCGTCTCCAAACTTTCTCGATCATGTAGCCCTCTTGGTAAAAGGCTTTAGCATACAGCCCCATTCTACATATATTTACCTATTTATAAATTACATACTGCTGAAGTTCTAATATTTTCCTCCTGCACCCCAATGGATTGCCTTGCACACCCCCTTGGGGTGCATTCACCCCTCCTTGGAGATCACAGCTCTATATCATGCAAGCCACACTGATATGTTGGTTTTATTACATTTAAGATTGTCCTAAGAGTCTGACCCATCCGTTTCGGATTGAGGGCTTTTGCTTCTCTGCCTCTGTCATGTCAGCTCTGAGTGTTTACTTATTGAGAGGGCTGAATTTTTCTGGTAGGGTGTGATAATTTGCCGAGCAGAGGCAGATTTCAGAAACTGGATTTTTCTTTTTTAAGATACAAATTCTGCGGCACTGCAAAATGCTGCAACACTGAAGAAAGAACGTTTAAATGCTGACATAAAATTAATCCCTCTCAAAAGATTGACTGTCAGCTCTCCTTTCACCAGGTGAGGTTTTAAAGAGGGTTTGGATGTTGTGTGTGCACGTGTGCACAGGAACTTTTCCCAGACTTCCCCATTCAGCGTAGCAGTTCGCTCATGCTTGGCTTTCATTCCACAAGGAGGAGGAGGAGGAGGAGGAGGTTTTGGGGGGAATATTCCGTTACCATAAAGGGGAGGAAGTGTTTCTGCAGCTATTGAACAAAGCAGCTAGTTAACCTCTTTCCCGACCCCAGTGCAATGGTACAGTCCCACTGCTCCTTTCTAGGGGCCAGATGCTCCTCATAGTAGTAAAACGAGGAAGAAAGGAAAACATAYGTGCAAAAATTTACTGCCTAACTGAGTAAGGACCAGATTCCAGGAGGAGCTGAATACCTGC
>NW_026623321.1:2350727-2354351 GCF_030028575.1 Malurus melanocephalus | reverse complement strand
GGGGGGGGGGGGGGGGGGGGGATGGCAGGGGAAGTTGGAAGGAAAGAAGTCTGTTGTAATTGGTGTCTAGAAACCCCCACAGAGAGGATTAAGAAAGAAACTATGCTGTCTGGGAAGAAGTAGGCATTTGTGTTACTCTGCATATACACAGAACTGCTAGAAAAGGCTGTGCTCTGTGGAAAGTGGCCCTAGCTTTTTGAACACTGAGATGTGTCACTGTCTGCTGATGGTACTTCKTTTAAGCAGAATTTTATTCAATGTGCTTTTCCTTTTTGTATGTGTACCAGTGCCTTATGTGGAAGGGAATCACGGTTGCTTTCTATTGTGTGTAATGTGAAGCTCACACTTCAAACCAAAGGAAGTTACTTGGGCAGCACAAGCCCAGAATTCTGCTGTGTGTTATCACAGAAGCATTTATGAATTGTCAGGCACTGAGTTTTGATATCTTTTCCCTTCAGTCCTGAGGTACACAGTGTTTACCCCGTAGCTCACTGCACCCTCGTGTTCTGCCACTCGGCTGTGTAACTCACTGAATAGCAGGAGCGAGCAGAGGGTTGTGCTGTATGCCTCATCCTCTAGCATTTCTCTGGATTCATCTGCAGAATGAGTAGGTAGTCTCTTGTTCTTGCACGAGAAGGAAACAGAAATATTCTTCAAGAAAGATTTTTCCAGTTCTTTGTTTCCACATTGGAAGACGAGGTTTGTCTTTGGAGGAACAGAGGAACCCTGTTTGAYTAACCCAGACGACTGAGGTTTGTCACTACCTAGAATCAAAGAAGCACCTAATTTCTGTGACATTTCACAGAATGGGTCAGGTTGGAAGGGATTGTGGGAGGCGTCATCTGCTGCAACCTCCCTGCTCAGGCAGGGTCATCGCAGAGCACTTGGCACATAATTGTGTCCAAATGGTTCTCAAAAGTTTCCAGTGAGGGAGACYCYACAACCTCTCTGGGCAGTCTGTTCCAATGCTCTGTCACCTGCACAGTGAAGAASTTCTTCCTCATATTCAGGTGGAACTTCCTGAACCAGAGCATCAGGTTTCTGCCCATTGCCTCATGTCCTAGTCTGGCAGYGAGAAGAGCCTGGTCCATCGTCTTGAGATCCTCACTGCAGATAGCTATAGACATTGGTGAGGTGCCCTGTCAGACATCTCTTCTGGAGGATGAACAGGCCCAKCTCCCTCMGCCTTTACTCACARGAGATGCTCCAGTCYCTTAATTATCCTTATTCCGCTCTGCTGGACCTGCTCCAGGGCGTCCACGTCTCTCTTGGACTGAGGAGCYCAGAACTGGACRCKGCACTCCAGATGCGCCTCACCGGGGCTGAGCGGAGACGAAGCATTTGCAGTGGAGTAGAAGTAAGCACAGATGCACTAACTTGAGGCTGGGTTATGCAGAGCAACGGGACATGCCACAGAGTAACACGGATTTCAAGAGTGTCATGAGAGACACCAAGGATCAGTCCTGTATAGCCACACCGTCCTTCCTGACCTGAACCCAGCAGGGGCTGGGGCTGGGGCAGAGGTTGGGGCAGAGGTTGGAGCAGGCACAACTGCGGCCATGCTCGGGATCCCCAGAGAGCCAGGGAAGACCCTTTCGGAAAATCCCTCTCTGGAAGAGGCTGGGTGGGGAAGCGGGAGGGGGCCCGGCAGCACAGGCTGGGATCCGGAGGGAAGCCGGTGCCGCCCAGCGACCCGCCCAGCGGAGCGGCTCCGAGGGGAGGCTGCCTGCGGCCGGGGGAGCCGGCGGGGCGTGCGGCACACACAGGATGGCGATGGCCGCGGAAGTGACAGCAGTGGCTGCAGCCGCCGCCGAGTGCGGGATCTCGCAGCGCCCCCACCCCCATTTGCCGTCGCTGGGCCTCTGCGAAGGAAAGCAGGTCGGGGGGGCGGAGAGAGAATGGAGGAGGGGCACGGCGAGGAAGGGAGGGAGGGAGGGAGCGGGGAGAGAAAGCGAGAGAGAGAGAGCAGCCCGGAGAAAGGGACAAGGCAGATCCTGGGAAGCGAGAGCGAGAGAGACTCCTGCAGGAGGGGGACCCTGGGCGGGGAGAGGACATTGCCAGCGAAGGGCCCGGAGGGGAGCGAAAGGATCGGGACTGCTCGCAAGCGTCCGACTTGTTGAAAGACGTCGAGCGAGGGTCAGAGGCTGTGCCCGGGGCCGGGGGACAAAGCGGAGCGAGAGGGAGCTGGCGCTGGCCCGCCGGGATGGTGCAACTCGCGCGGTGAAAATGGTCTTTGTCCAACTTTTCTGATGCCGGGARGCCGGGCGGCACGGCTGTAGCGGGAAGGGCTTCTGCGAACACTGCTCGAGTAATGCTGGGAAGTGGAGGGGGTGTTGCTGGAGTCCTGCACAAGGTACCGTGGCGAGGATGGGCATTGTGATTCCGGCCGGAGCGCTSGGAGCGAGCGGGACGCGGTCGCGGGTACCCGCGGGGCTCTGCCGTCCGGGGRAAGGGCGGGCACTGAACAAACACGGACTGCTTCGAAAGGGGTTAAAACTCCTCGGGTCGTTTTTTCCTCCTTTGGCGGCGTGTGCTGTTGAAAGGCGGCGTTGCTGGACTCTGCCCCGAGCGCACCGCTGCTGTCAGGTGCTGGGGGCAGACACGAGGGGAATCGGGTCACGGCCTCTCACGGAGATTGCCATCGCACGCAGAGCGCTTCCATACAGCCATGGTGCGTTGGGTCTGCTCCGTGAGCGGTGTTTCCCCTCTCTCTAGCCCCCGAAGAGCCGCAGGGCAGTGCTGCCTTTGAAGTCTCTGAAGTGGGGCTTGATGGATGCTGGTGTCTGTTCCCGATCCTCGTGGAACGACACAAGAGGGGCTGTGTGGCCTTGGCCGTGGGTAGGGTTGCTCAGCACTCTTGTGGGGGACAGATGGCTGCATGAGTGCTTGTGGCAGAGAAAAGCCATGTTAGGCTATTTTTCAAGGAGATGATGCAAGTTACTACTACTCAAGCTAAATAAATCTGTGAATGTGGGAGGGGCTGTTGTGATGGGTAATTTTAATTTTGCCTTTTGTGGGATCCACTGAGGTGATTTCACTTACTCTGAAGTTTCCCTTGCTATTATCACACTCATTTGGTTGGACAGGAGAGTGAGTACCACCTGCCTTTCCTACAAGTTCCAGAAATCAACGAGTAAAGATGGGGAAGCAAATCTCCCAAGGGGCATCCTTCACTGGCAGTCAWACCAAGTCATGCAGATTCAGGATGAGGGGGAGTGGGAGGGCAAATGGGAACAACAAAGTCAAGAAGAGTAGCTGCCATCAGGCACATCTTACAGAGAAAAATCTGTAGCCTCAGCTGGGATGAAGGAGGAGGCTTCCTTTTTCATTGTCATATAGGTTCTAATCCGAAACACGGAACTGGATGTGGGTGCACCTATTGTTTACTCGCAGCTGATGCACCCGCCCTAAGAGATTAATGCAAGATTTATTGGCTGGTTTTAGATATTTCTTCATTCCCAGTTTGAAATAACTCCAATGCTGATGTTCCTTTGGGAGAAGGAAAGGAAAGGGAAAGGGAAAGGGAAAGGGAAAGGAAAGGAAAGGAAAGGAAAGGAAAGGAAAGGAAAGGAAAGGAAAGGAAAGGAAAGGAAAGGAAAGGAAAGGAAAGGAAAGGAAAGGAAA